>NW_025225084.1:9420-16396 GCF_018294505.1 Triticum aestivum
CTCCACCGTCGACCCCCTCCAGCCTCCACGAGCTACTGTTCATCCATCGTCGACCTCCTCCAGCCTCCACGGGCTCCTGTTCATCCAGCCTCCACCGCGCGCTACTCCACTAGCTACTGTTCAACCACCCCTCCACGTCTACTGTTCATCCAGCCCTCCACACCACGGGGTCCTGTTCAACCACCCCTCCACGGGCACCCCTCCACCGTCTACTGTTCATCCTGCCCTCCACACCACGGGGTCCTGTTCATCCACCCCTCCACTGGCACCCCTCCACCGTCTACTGTTCATCCAACCCTCCACCACACCACGGGGTCCTGTTCATCCAGAGGTAATGCCACCGCTCACTGTTCATCCAAACCCCCCGCAACGCTCACTGTTTATCCCATCGATCGGCTTCAGTTAGCAGCAGTAGCCAAGGAATCACTCGAGCAGGATCAGTTAACAGCCATCGACCGATCGCTCGGGTTCAGTAATGCATAGCTTGCAGTGCAATCGCTCGGGTTCAGTTAGAGCCCAACGCCTCGCTCGGGTTCAGTTAGAGCCAATGCCTCGCACACACGCACGTACGTGTATGAGAGAAACGCGCATCGCTCGGCCCCGACCTCCCACCGTAACCGGGAACTCCCCAAAATTTTCCTCCCCCTCGCTTCTACCATGGTTTTTTCCGTCATGGACGGCCCAAAGAATGTCATGCAGATGCGTCTCCGGCCCGCCCAGGATGAAAAGCCCATTTTCTATCATGATTTTTTGTCATAGAAGTAAGAGCCCACCACATCTATGATGACACCGGGTTTTGTCACAATTATTGTCATAGAAGTGTCATATGTATGACAGAAAAAAAATCGTTCGGCCCAAAATGTCATGGATGTGTCTTTTTTTTGTAGTGAATATGACCTAAACGGTAGTGCCACAAATAAGTTGCACTATCATTATTAAACTTATATCTTTTGGCTTCAATACTATGAACATGTGTATCACTAGTATCAAGATTTAGTAAAAATAGACCACTCATCAAGGGTGCATGACCATAAAAGATATTATTCATATAGATAGAACAACCATTATTCTCTTATTTACATGAATAACTATCTCGCATCACACAAGATCTAGATATAATGTTCATGCTTAACACTGGCATAAAAAAACAATTATTCAGGTCTAAAACTAACCCCGAAGGTAGATGTAGAGGTAGCGTGCCGACGGCGATCACATCGACTTCGGAACCATTTCCCACGTGCGTCGTCAACTCGTCCTTAGCCAATCTTCGCTTAATCCGTAGCCCCTGTTTCGAGTTGTAAATATTAGCAACAGAACCAGTATCAAATACCCAGGCGCTACTGCGAGCATTAGTAAGGTACACATCAATAACATGTATATCAAATATACCTTTCACTTTGCCATCCTTCTTATGCACCAAATACTTGGGGCAGTTCCGCTTCCAGTGACCAGTCCCTTTGCAGTAGAAGCACTTAGTCTCGGGCTTAGGTACAGACTTAGGCTTCTTCACTTGAGCAGCAACTTGCTTGTTGTTCTTCTTGAAGTTCCCTTTCTTACCTTTGCCCTTCTTCTTGAAACTGGTGGTCTTGTTGACCATCAACACTTGATGCTCCTTTTTGATTTCTACCTCTGCAGCCTTTAGCATTACCAAGAGCTCGGGAATTGTCTTATCCATCCCTTGCATATTATAGTTCATCACGAAGCTCTTGTAGCTTGGTGGCAATGATTGAAGAACTCTGTCAATGACACTATCATCAGGAAGATTAACTCCTAGCTAAGTCAAGTGGTTGTGGTACCCATACATTCTGAGTATATGTTCACTGAGAGAACTATTCTCCTCCATTTTGCAGCTGTAGAACTTATTGGAGACTTCATATCTCTCAATCCGAGCATTTTCTTGAAATATTAACTTCAGTTCTTGGAACATCTCATATGCTCCATGACATTCAAAATGTTGTTGAAGTCCCGGTTCTAAGTCGTAAAGCATGGCACACTGAACTATCGAGTAGTCATCAGCTTTGCTTTGCCAGACGTTCTTAACGTCGTCAGCAGCATCTGCAGCAGGCTTGTCACACAGCGGTGCTTCTAGGACGTAATTCTTCTATGCAGCAATGAGGATAATCCTCAAGTTACAGACCCAGTCCGTGTAATTGCTACCATCATCTTTCAACTTAGCTTTCTCTAGGAACACATTAAAATTCAATGGAACAACAACACGGGCCATTTATCTACAACAACATAGACATGCAAAATACTATCAGGTACTAAGTTCATGATAAATTAAAGTTCAATTAATCATATTACTTAAGAACTCCCACTTAGATAGACATCCCTCTAATCATCTAAGTGATCAGGTGATTCATATCAACTAAACCATGTCCAATCATCACGTGAGATGGAGTAGTTTTCAATGGTGAACATCACTATGTTGATCATATCTACTATATGATTCACGTTCGACCTTTCGGTCTCAGTGTTCCGAGGCCATATCTGCATATGCTAGGCTCGTCAAGTTTAACATGAGTATTTTGTTTGTGCAAAACTGGCTTGCACCCGTTGTATGTGAACATAGAGCTTATCACACTCGATCATCATGTGGTGTCTCGGCACGATGAACTGTAGCAACGATGCATAATCAGCCTTGAAATTTAGTGAGAGATCATCTTATAATGCTACCGCCGTACTAAGAAAAATAAGATGCATAAAGGATAAACATCACATGCAATCAATATAAGTGATATGATATGGCCATCATCATCTTGTGCCTTTGATCTCCATCTCCAAAGCACCGTCATGATCACCATCATCACCGGCTTGACACCTTGATCTCCATCGAAGCATCGATGTCGTCTCGCCAACTATTGCTTCTATGACTATCGCTACCGCTTAGTGATAAAGTAAAGCAATTACATAGCGATTGCATTTCATACAATAAAGCCACAACCATATGACTCTTGCCAGTTGCCGATAACCGTGTTACAAAAAAATGATCATCTCATACAACAATTTATATAATCACGTCTTGACCATATCACATCACAACATGCCCTGCAAAAACAAGTTAGACGTCCTCTACTTTGTTGTTGCAAGTTTTACGTGGCTGCTACGGGCTTAGCAAGAACCGTTCTTACCTACGCAATAAAACCACAACGTAGTACAGTGATTGCTTTTTGATCCTTAGAAAGAACCCTGTTCATTGAAACCGATTCAACTAAAGTTGGACAAACATACACCCACTAGCCGCCTGTGTGCGAAGCACATCGGTAGAACCAGTCTCGTGTAAGCGTACGCGTAATGTCAGTCTGAGCCGCTTCATCCAACAATACCGCTGAATCAAGAATCAACTAGTCATGATAAGCAATATGTAGATACTCACGCCCACAACTCCTTTGTGTTCTACTCGTCCATATAACATCTACGCATAGACCTGGCTCTGATGCCACTGTAGGGGAACGCAGTATTTCAAAAAAATTCCTACGATCACAAGATCTATCTAGGAGATGCATAGCAACGAGAGGGGAGAGTGTGTCCATGTACCCTTGTAGACCAAAAGCGGAAGCGTTAACTAACGCGGTTGATGTAGTCGAACGTCTTCGCGATCCAACCGAACGCACGGCACCTCCGCTGTAACGCCCTCGATGCGGCTATAGCTCCCACGTGTCGAGGCACGACTTAGAGACATAACCGCATTGAAAGCAATGTCGCAAGTTAGGCAATCATTACAACATCCCATGTAATATATAATAAAAGGGGAGAACATAGTTGGCTTACACTCGCCACGTCATTCAAGTACATAAATAACATTACATCATCCAAACACTCATGGCCCGACTACGGCGCCAAAATAAAAGAGAACCCAACATGCGACAAGGCCCTGAATCAAACCCCAACTAGGCACCACTACTAATCATCAGGAAAAGACACGTAGTAACGCTGAGAGTCTTCGTCGAACTCCCACTTGAGCTCGTACTCGTCACCTGGAGCGGAATCACCTGGACCTGCATCTGGAGTTATAGTATCTGTGAGCCACAGGGACTCAGCAATCTCGCACCCTCGCGATCAAGACTATTTAAGCTTATAGGAATGGTAGGGCAAATATATGTGGAGCTGCAGCAAGCGACTAGCATATATGGTGGCTAACTTATTCGCAAAAGAGAGCGACAAGAGGAGGCAAAGCACGAGCGAGAAACTAGAGAGTAACCTGCGCAAACATTACTCCAACACCGTGTCCACTTCCCGGACTCCGCCGAGAAGAGGCCATCACGGTAACACACTCAGTTGATTCATTTTAATTAGTTAAGGTTCAAGTTATCTACAACCAGACATTAACAAATTCCCATCTGCCCATAACCGCGGGCACGGCTTTCGAAAGTTCAATCCCTGCAGGGGAGTCCCAACTTAGCCCGTGACAAGCTCTCACGGTCAACGAAGGAATAGACCTCCACCCGAGACACACCGATCAGATTCGGTAACCCGGTACAACAAGACAATTCGACAGGTTAAAACAAGACCAGCAACACCGCCCGAATGTGCCGACAAATCCCGATAGGAGCTGCACATATCTCTTTCTCAGGGCACAATCAGATTGTCCTAGGTACGGGTAGGCCAGCCCAGAGTTGCCCCTGGTGGCCACCGGTAGCTAACAGGTAGACCAACACTCAGAGGAGCACTGGCCCGGGGGGGTTAAAATAAGATGACCCTTGAGTCTGCAGAACCCAAGGGAAAGAAAAGGCTAGGTGGCGAATGGTAAAACCAATGTTGGGCATTGCTGGAAAAGCTTTAATCAAGGCGAAATATCAAGGGGTTCCCATTATAACCCAACCGCGTAAGGAACGCAAAATCCGGGAACATAACACCGATATCACGGAAACTAGGGCGGCAAGAGTGGAACAAAACACTAGGCGAGAGGCCGAGCCATCCACCCTTTACCAAGTATATAGATGCCTTAAGATAACATAGCAATATAATGATATCCCAACAAGTAAATAAATGTTACAACAAGGAACAGCCTCCAATCTTCACCTGTAACTAGCAACGCTATAAGAGGGGTTGAGCAAAGCGGTAACATAGCCAATCAACGTTTGCTAGGACATGGTGGGTTAGAGTTTCAACATGGCAATTGGGAGGCTGACAAGCAAAAGGTAGGCATCGTAGCATTAGCATAGCAAGAGCGAGCAAACTAGCATAGCAAAAATAGTAGTGATTTCGAGGGTATGATCATCTTGCCTGCACAGTTGTCAGAGTTGACTGGATCCTCACAAGCAAACTCAACGGGCTCCTCGGTAGCAAACTCGTCTCCCGGCTCTAGCCAAACAAGACAAACAATCAATAAGGATACAATCAACCACGTGCAAGGATCAAGCGATATGATGCAATGATGATATGCTATGCGGGATGCGATGCGGGATGCAAAATGCAAGATATGACAGGAAATGCATGAACCTAGCCTCAACTTGGAATTCCAAGGGTGCCACTGGAAAGATGAGATGAAATCGCTTGAAAACGATATAAAGAACGCCAGAATCGGAGTTACGGTTTGGAAATGGCAAGCGTTTCAGAAATGACACCGGTCTGCGATTTACAGCAAGTAGGCATCTAAATGCAATGAAATGAACATGCTACAGCCCCCAAGCATGACAACAAAATACATGGCAGGGATGCACACAAGATGCTTAACAAAAGACTAGCACTGAGCCACGGCCAATTCATCCATTAAGAGGTTCTAACAAGCATGGCAAAAACACAAATGCAAAACAGATCTCAGACTTAGTGAAATTAACACTTGTCTGGAATTTCAGATCACGAAGCCCTCTTCGGAGCAGCAAAACAACATGATACATTACCTGATTATGATAAATAAGAACATGGCATGGAGCTACTCAACAATCTTAACAAAAGACCCAAAGTGACCTGGGGCCAAAAGGGTTCACAAAATATACTAACGGGCACACGATCATAGCTAAAACACAATCAGTTTTCAGACAGTGAAAACTGAGACATGCTGAAATATAACTCACGAAGGCATGTAAACGAGCTCGATGCACTCACTATGGTGCAAGTCATGGCAAGGCAAGCATACATCCATTAAGAAGGCACAAAATCCTAGCTAGACATGGCAAGAACAATGGCATAGCATGCACGGATCAACTACAATAGCATCGGCAAAATCGCAAACGAGTTGACGATCTGCCCAGATTCACCATGAAGCAATAGTAGAGCTCGATTGACTCAAGCTACGATGCTCCGTAATTGCAAACAAAGACATGGATGGATATAGCATAACATGATTAACAAAACTCATTTACTGATCATCCTCAAAAGAGGCACGGATCACTAGGAAACAAGCTGAACATATGGCATCATGTACTAAATAATCCCAGACTTAGTGAAAACAACTAAGTCTCTGAAAACAGATTTACCGGGTGCCTCACTTTGCAAGCTTGCACAAGTCACCACACACATCCTAAAAATGCATGGGTTGCACCTCTGGAAAGAAGACAAAATGCTTAACAAAACATATGAAGGACTCACAGGCATAGCATGCACACAATAATCATGGCAAAAATGACAAAAGTCTAAGATGAACTAGCAGATCTGACAATTAACTCACGAAGCCTCCTTCTAACAGCATTTCGGGCACCAAGATGAGCTCAAATGAAAATGATGCAATGGAATGAAATGATGTACTCGTCGAGGCGAACATTTTGATATGCTATATGCATAAATCAAAGCTACGGACGCAAAGTTACGGAGCCTCGAACATAGCAACTAGGACTAAAAATTTAATGACTTAGAAAAAAACAACCCCAGATCTAGGGTTGCACGGAAACCGAGGCGGCGGCGGCACTGTTCACCGAAGCTCTCCGGCGAGGATGCTGAGGACGACGGCGAGGTGGGCAAGGACGGCGGCCGGTGGGGGCGACGTCGCCGGCGACCGGGGGCGGCGGTGTAGGGGCCCGCGGTGGCGGCGGCGGTT
>NW_025225084.1:16707-22385 GCF_018294505.1 Triticum aestivum
CGGAGCAACAGGCGCGGGCGGCGGTGGCTTTGGGCCCTCGGGGGCCCGACGTGGGCCTGGCGGGCCGGCGATGCTGAGGCGGCGATGTGGGGCGTCGCGGGCTGACGTGGCGGTGTCCCGTTGGTCGGCGGTGGCGGGCGGACGCGTCCGGTTGCGGCCGGACGTGTCCGATGGTGGCGGAGTAGATTTTTAGGGTTTCGTGGGGGAGGAGAGATCCGAAAATGGAGGGGTCTATTTATAGGCATAAGTGGAGCTAGGAGAGTCCAAATGAGGTGCGGTTTTTAGCCACGCGATCGTGATCGAATGCTCTAGGACATGGAGCAGAGTTTGGTGGGTTGTGGGCCAAAATGGAGGGGTGTTGGGCTGCAACACACACGAGGCCTTTTCGGTCCCTCGGTTAACCGTTGGAGTATCAAACGAAGTCCAAATGATACGAAACTTGGCAAGCGGTCTACCGGTAGTAAACCAAGGCCGCTTGGCAAGTCTCGATCCAATCCGGAAATGTTTAATCCCCACACACGAAAGAAAGCTAGAATTGATCATCGGAGGAGAACGAAGCGCCGGAATGCAAAACGGACAACGGGGAAAATGCTCGAATGCATGAGATGAACATGTATGCAAATGCAATGCACATGATGACATCATATGAGATGCATGACAATGACAACAACACACGGAGACAAAAACCCGAACCCGAGAAAATAAAATAACTTAACGCCAAAAACGGCAAGAGTTGGAGTACAAATAGGGAAAGTTACATCTGGGGCGTTACAACACTCCACCACTATGAAAAGATCTTGTCCCGAGATATAGGACTGAAAGAACTCCGGGTACTTAGAACGGAGGTGATCCTCGCGTTCCCAGGTAGCTTCACGGTCGGAATGGTGTGACCATTTGACTTTGAGAAATTTGATTGACTTGTTGCGAGTCTTGCGTTCAGTCTCTTCAAGAATAGCAACTGGGTGCACACGATAAGAGAGATCTTCTTGGAGCTCAATGTCCTCGAAGTTGACGGTGCGGTCAGGAGTCTTGAAGCACTTTCGAAGCTGAGAGACGTGGAACACATCATGAACATTTGCAAAGTTTGAAGGAAGCTCGAGTTGATAGGCGAGGTCGCCTCTCTTGCTGACAATCTTGAAAGGTCCAACGTATCTAGGGGCAAGCTTCCCTTTGATACCGAAGCGACTAGTCCCTTTCATAGGAGAGACACGGAGGTAAACATGATCTCCGATCTCGAAAGCCAAATCACGGTGCTTACTATCATAGTAGCTCTTCTGGCGGGATTGGGCTGCTTTGAGGTTATCACGAATGACTTTGCACATTTCTTCTGCTTCTGTGATTAGGTCATTACCCAAAAGCTGACGTTCACCGGTTTCAGACCAGTTGAGAGGGGTACGGCACTTCCTGCCATACAGAATTTCAAAAGGGGCCTTGCCCGAACTTGCTTGAAAACTGTTGTTGTATGAGAATTCAGCATAAGGAAGACAATCCTCCCACTTCATGCCGAAGGAGATCACACAAGCCCTGAGCATATCTTCAAGAATCTGGTTGACACGCTCGACTTGACCGCTTGTTTGAGGATGGAAAGCTGTGCTGAAGCGGATGTTAGTGCCCATGGCCTTCTGAAAAGAATCCCAAAACTTCGAGGTAAAGATGCTGCCACGGTCTGAAGAGATCACTTGAGGAATACCGTGCAGAGAGACAATGCGAGAGGTATAGAGTTCCGCCAATTGAGCTGCACTGATCGACTCTTTGATAGGCAGAAAGTGAGCCACTTTGGTGAGTTTGTCGATGACAACGAATATAGCATCATTGCCACGCTTGGACTTTGGAAACCCAGTCACGAAGTCCATTTCAATGTGGTCAAACTTCCATTCTGGAATGGCAAGAGGTTGGAGGAGACCTGCTGGCCTTTGGTGTTCTGCCTTCACTCTTCTGCAGACATCACATTCATTCACGAATTGAGCGATCTCGCACTTCATTCGAGTCCACCAATAAGCTTGCTTAAGGTCCTGATACATCTTCGTGCTCCCAGGGTGGATGGAGAGGAGAGAATTTTGAGCCTCGTTCATGATCACTTTACGAAGGTCACCTTTAGGCACAACAATACGATCCTCGAAGAAGAGAGTGTCCTTGTCATCAAGGCGGTAGCACTTGTACTTGGACTGACTCTTGGCAATCCCAATCTTCACCTTTTTCACCATAGCATCAAGAAGCTAGGCTTGGAAAATCTGGTATTCTAAGGTAGGAGAGACTTGAAGGTTGGCGAGGAAACCTTGAGGAACAACTTGCAGATTAAGTTTGCGGAAAGCTTCACAAAGCTCGGGTTGATAAGGCTTGAGAATCAGACTGTTGCAGTAGGCCTTTCTGCTCAAAGCGTCAGCGATCACATTGGCCTTGCCTGGAGTATACTCGATACTCGGATTATACTCTTGAATCATTTCGACCCATCGAGTTTGCCTGAGGTTGAGATTAGGCTAAGTGAAGATGTACTTGAGACTCTTGTGATCAGTGAAACTATCCACTTTTCTTCCCAATAGAAGATGTCTCCAAGTCAAAAGAGCATGCACAACTGCCGCCAACTCGAGATCATGAGTGGGGTAGTTCTTCTCATTAGGCTTCAACTCACGAGATGTATAAGCAACAACTTTCTTCTCTTGCATCAAAACTGCGCCAAGACCTTGGAGAGAGGCATCACAAAAGACCTCGTACGGCTTGGATTCATCAGGCGGAGTCAGAACTGGAGCAGTGATCAACTTCTCTTTCAAAGCGTTGAAAGCAATATCACACTCCGGAGACCAAACGTACTTGATGTGCTTCTAAAGGAGATTAGAGAGAGGCTTCGCGATCTTGGAAAAGTTTTCAACGAATCTTCGGCAATAGCTTGCGAGACCGAGGAAACTGCGGAGTTTCTTCACGTTCTGAGGAGGTTTCCAATTCACAATTGCAGACAACTTCTCAGGATTCACGGCAATGCCCTTGGCAGAGATGATATGACCAAGATAAAGAACCTCATCAAGCCAAAATTCACACTTGAAGAACTTGGCGTAAAACTGATGTTCCCTGAGCTTATCAAGAACCAAACGCAAG
Source organism: Triticum aestivum (assembly GCF_018294505.1). Classification (NCBI taxonomy): domain Eukaryota; kingdom Viridiplantae; phylum Streptophyta; class Magnoliopsida; order Poales; family Poaceae; genus Triticum; species Triticum aestivum. The sequence continues at coordinate 19,798 of NW_025225084.1, forward strand.
TGTTTGGCATGATCTTCCTTGTTCTTCGAGAAAACCAGAATGTCGTCGAGATAGACCAAAACGAAGTCATTGGTGTAGGCGTTGAAGATGAAGTTCATCATGCAAGAGAACGTCGGAGGAGCGTTGGCGAGGCCAAAAGACATGACAGTGTATTCATATGAACCAAAGCTTATTCTGAATGCTGTCTTGGGAATATCTTCTTCACGAATGCGAATCTGGTGATAACCCATACGGAGATCAAGCTTGGAGAATACTTGAGCACCTTTGAGTTGTTCGAACAGCTCATTGATGTTGGGAAGTGGGTATTTGTTCTTGATGGTCTTCTTGTTCACTGGACGGTAATCAACACAAAGTCGGTCCGTTCCATCCTTCTTCTTCACAAAAAGAACACCACAACCCCACGGAGAAGAACTAGGCCGGATGAGACCCATTTTCTCTTGCATATCAAGTTGCTTCTTCAGCTCCTTCAACTCTTCAGGTCCGAGCTTGTAAGGACGTTTGCACACAGGTTCCGTGCCAGGCTCAAGTTCAATAACGAATTCAACTGGCTGGTGCGGAGGCATTCCTGGGAGCTCTTCTGGAAAGACGTCTTGATATTCGCAAGGCCGGTGCGGAGGCATTCCTGGGAGCTCTTCTGGAAAGACGTCTTGATATTCGCAAACGACTGGAATTTGTGAAATAGCGTCCAATTCACCCTTCTCATTGAGAGAAAACAGACGAATGGTATCATCACGAGCGGCAAAGACAATTACATCCTCAGACGAATGAGTCAATTGAATCTGCCTTGCTGCACAATCAAGCTGAGCCTTGTGCTTTGAAAGCCAATCCATCCCGAGAATAAGATCAATATCCGAGTCATCGAGAACCGTAGGAGAAGCCAAGAACTTGTAGTCACCCAAAGTGATAGAAACATCCGGAACGATGGAGTTAGCCTGCATGCGCTTACCGGGAGAGACAACTGCTAAAGGACTAGGCAAAACTTGCGAAACCAATTCATGCCTATTTGTAAACGGTCTCGAGATAAAGCAATGCGATGCACCAGTGTCAAAAAGAACTTTAGCTGGAATATCGTTAATAGGAAGGTTACCCATGATCACATCTGATGAGTCCTCTGCCTGAGCTGCATTCATCAAATTGACCTTGGCATGCTTGGGATTATGCTTGACCACAGCTGTACTTGCCGATCTGACAGGAGGAGGAGGAGGAAGACGCCTCTGGTTGAGACACTTGTTGGCATAGTGACCCTTCTGTTGGCACTTGTTGCACGTGACCTCTGAAAGCGGACGGTGATACGGAGCACTTGATCTTGGCGCTTGAGACGAAGTCTTGTTCTGAAAGCCAGGGTTGGGTGGGTGGGAAGAACCACTGCCACCTTTACTCTTCTGCTGATACGGCTGACGGAACGGAGGAGGAGGAAGCCAAAACTTCTGCTGGTTGGCCACTTGAGTAGAGGAAGAAGGAGTAACATCTCTGACTCGCTTCCTGGAAGCATCACATCTCAACTGAGCAGCCTCTTGCTTCAGTGCCATGTTGTAGAACTCATCGCACCTCAAGGGCTCAAAGAGAACAAGAGCGAGCTGAATATCTTCTCTGAGACCACCCCTGAACTGGTATATCATGCTCTTCTCATCAGGCACGTCCTGCTTGGCAAAGCGGGTAAGCTTCTGGAACAACTTGTTGTAGTCATAGACAGACAAAGAGCCTTGCTTCAGATTGCGGAATTCCTCACGCTTGCTTTCAAGCACGCTCTGCGGAATATGATGAGCTCGGAAATCTCGACGGAAATCATCCCAAGTGATAACACGTCCACCTCTGGAATCCTTGTACTGCTGGAACCATTCTGCAGCTTGATCTTTGAGTTGGAAGGAAGCGAACTTGACAAAGTCCTCAGGCCTGACGTTACTGCACTCGAAATGCTTACACAGATCCACAAGCCAATCGTCAGCATCGGTTGCCTCAACACAATTGTTGTAAGTCTTTGGCCCATTAGCAAGGAACTGGTTGAGTGTAGCAAAGTGACTCTGATTGTTGCCTTGATTCCCTTGACTGCCTTGATTGCGCTCTTGAAGAATTTGCATGATCAGCTGTGTGTTTGCATTGGTTGCAGCCATCACAGCTTGCCATGCCTCTGGAGGAGGTGGTGGTGGTGGCGGATCAGGATTCGGAGTCGTGCGCGTTGGAGGAGCCATCCTGAAGAGGTTGACCACCATTATCACATTGACAGATAAATATTGAAGCTGAAACCAATGGAATGAAAATTGCAACATATAGTCTTCACATCCGAACAAAATGAACGAATGCATTCCTCTTCAAATGGTCACATATCCATAAATTGAGAAGCCACGTAGAATTAGGGTAGAGAAATAAACCAACAAGGTACGGATCAAGAACGAATAATCGGTAAGAAATCCCAATCTCAAACCAATATCCGTGGAAGAAGAACTAGAGCTACTAGAATTCCCACCTATGAAACTCCCGAACTTTTCCGGTTATGCAATCAGGTGTTGGGGATACAGGGGAAGCATAATATCTCACCCAAACTAGCAAATCCTACATCCAGCTGTATCCATCCTTCAACACATAACCAA
>NW_025225085.1:0-25489 GCF_018294505.1 Triticum aestivum
ACTCCCACACCGGATACCGGTTTCTTCCTACCTGCATTCACTTTGTCTATCGGTCTCGCAACATTCATGGTCAGGCAGCTGGCCGGCGAGCCGCCTGAGAAGCTTAACCCGGGTATTTAACAGCTGGTCGGCCACCCCTAATCACCCTTCGCTACCTTTTGAGCCAACCCTAGTTCGTCATCCGTCGTTCATCATTGCCATGGTGCGGAGAACGGTAACTTGGTACAAGCAGCTGACGCCGGTGCGCCAAGCCAAAATCATGACGGAGGTCTGTGCCGCAGACCGCCGACGCCAGGACCGCATTGCAGCAGGCCAACGTACGAGCTCTTCAAAGCCGGGCTCGGTGGAGGAGGACAACGCCCTCCAACCTAATAACCTCCAAGAGCTACGTTTGCGAGGACGATTAACCGAAGGGACTTTGTTGATGGATATGCAGGTCGCCGTAAGGAGAGTTAGTCATACATGCGGTCGGGTCCATACATATGCCCGCAGCCGCCGCATCTATTTTGCTCGTGGATTTTGAAATAGCAAGAGGTTTTGTGTCGTAAGAAATATGAATTGCGCTACGACTTTACGCGTCGATGAATTCAGCCATTGTATCTATTCAATGTATTCGCGTGAGCGCGCAAACTATGACCGATACTGCCTATTTCGGTTGTGCTACCTTTCTTTTTAGAAGTTTTTCATCCATATCACGAATCAGTACAACGAAGTTGACCCTTACAAGCACACTGAAACGCAAACACAAAGAACCATAAACACCTAGAGTATCCTAAAAGAACCATAACAAAAAAAGATCTCCAGAGCCCTGGGTCATCATCCCTGAATCTTGAGAGAAGACCCCTGCAGCAGAAGGATCTACAACCAGTCGCAAGCAGGTCATCATCTTCGACCACGGTACAATTGCCGCCACGCTGCTTCCTCCTTTCTTGACACCAGCGCTGAGAGGGCATGGACATCAATCCAACACACCTGCAACAGCCGTCGCCATCTTTGACTTTGAGTACCGCGAAAAGTGTCCCTTCCGGAAGAAAGAGAACTCGAGTCATCCGACCGGTCCAGCACCGCGGTAGGGCCACCCGCCCGGACAAAGCAAGATCTCCCACCAGCATCAGCGCAGAGGAAGGAGAAGAACAGCAGCAGCAAATCATACCAACAAGGAAGAAGAAGGGTCTTCGTCTCCCTGCATCCATCGCCCATTTGAGAACTCAAACGGCCAGTGCCGATGGACCTCCAGCCACCATAGCCCACGACCTCGACGAGATCCGGGGATCCCCAACCCCGCTGGCTCCTAGACGAAGGCAAAAGCCTCGCCTGACCGCGAACGGAGCCCGGAGAAACTTATTTCGACGCGACACCACCGCAACGGCCTCGGCAGCGTCTCCCTCAACCCTAACCCTACCACACACCCACCTAGTGAACAGACCCGAGGTTCCCCCTCCCTCCCGCCGCCGGGGCGGCCGAGAGTGGGAACCGGAGGCGTCACCGGCGGTGCGCAAGGGCCTCGTCGCCTCCTGATCGCCTCGTGCGATCAGATTCCGGTTGTGCTACCTGTTGTGTAACTAAACCATTTGTGTGGTTGAATTTCCTGATGCATGCTTTTTATGTACACAAATAATTCATCTCCACACCCATGTCCCGGCAGTGGGTGTCATATGCATATATTCCCATTCTTGGATTGACTGCAAATTTTTCATGCTCCCCGGTGTTTAGCTCAAGCTTGAACTAAATACCAGGGAGTGACACCATGAACATGAAACAGAGCTCCATTCCATGTGAACTCTTGAGCCTAGCTATACATTAGAGATTGCAGCTTCTGCTCCGAAGGATTATGGGTATATGCATAAACAGACAGAGTGTGTGCTTACCATTTTCCCTTATTAATTTTAATGTCACATAAGAAACACCTCCGTTTCCATTTCAATCTTTGACCGATTGGTTAAGCCAAGCTACCCCAATGCATCTCTAATAATATACTGCACTCAGCCCTTCCAAGAAAAAATCAAACGAAAACCTCGTTTGTACACTTTGTGCATTTCAAAATTCATTTCCTTTTTCTTTCCCCTGTAAACAGACTCAAGATAACAACAAATGGTATATAATTTCCACGGAAAGGTGGGTCTCTGGCATTCTCAAAACGGCAACGTCCCTGTCAGCCGAATGTGCTCGAGGGTACGCTTCAGGCCGTACTGCTGAATAACCCGGTTCCCGGCTCTGAAACCGTCCCCGTAGGCAACGGAGGTGTCTGACTCGATCTGGTGCTTGAAGAAGTCGCCGAGCTTCCGCTCGAACTGAGACCTCCCGCCCTTTTTTGTTGATGTGGATGACGAAGAGGATGAGGATGTTGATGCAGCGTTGCTACCTGATCCTGCCATGATCTCCGACTCGATCCACAGGTGGGCGAGGACTTGACATATGCCTTCTTCTATATCTGGAGTGAGCGTGCAGTATCCTGTGAATGCACTGTCCATCTTCATTACCCCATAACACAGTGATAAGTAAATGATATAACAAGCTGATGCAAACTTGCCAATATACTAATGGTTGTCAACTTCTCGAGTGGAGATTAACATTAATTGGTTAAAAGTCTCATAGCAAGATAACACAACTTCAAGCCCAATAAATCTAAAATTAGTTCAGTTATCTCAGTTGGTAATTCTGGGTTCTAAAGGTACATGAATGTAATACTTCGTATAAGATTTTGGCCCTGACTTGTAAAGGCCTTCTAAGCTAGAGAATCATGGCTTCTGGTAGTTGAACCAACCCTGACATTTAGTCTTTACTGTAAGCAAAGCACTAGCAGATTCATTACTAAATATACCTTTACAGGCTAAAATAGAAACCATTTACCAAAGAGAGCATAACCAGCAAAAAAGTGCATAATAATTCCACTGATGTAAGACTGGTTGTCCATTGGTCCAGGCTGGGACTCTCTTCCCCCATTTTGATTACCTTAAGAGTATAACTGTTTAGTGCTAACAAAGATGTGGTATTTAGTACTCCCTCCGTCCCAAAATTCTTGTCTTAGATTTGTCTAGATACGGATGTATCTAATACTAAAATGTGATTTGATACATCCGTATTTAGACAAATGTAAGACAAGAATTTTGGGACAGAGGGAGTAGGTTATATTCTGAACTCCAACTTTCAGTGTACTATGAGTCAGTATGCTATTTTACTAGTAAAAACACAATAACTAAATACCACAAGAATTAAAGACAACCTTTAAGACGCAACCACGCATGCATCATCTCATGAGCTAAAATTGAACCTGTCAACAATCTAGAAGAACAAGAACTCATTGGAGACTCGCAGAGTCATGTCAACACATTCAGAGTTCATCAGGTCAAACAATAAAAGATGCAGATGATGAGACAGTGATTCTTTAAGTAAAAGGAGAAGATCCACCGATGAAGCACAACATTAATGTTTTTGCTCATTTGCTCCCTTCAGTAGGTTATATTCGGGACATGTGGTGTTGGATATCTGGAGGTATTCGTCCCATAAATCTGCAGCCATGACAAGCATCCTCAAGGTAGTCTTTACCTTCTGATATCCAGAGAATAGTTCATCTCATCCTTGTGTCGGGACACCTTGTAGAGGCAATCGAGTATAGTTCATCTCATCCTTAATCAACACCAGAGAAGGACCCGAATAGTGCATCATGGACAAAGTAGTCATCCATGAACATCATATGCCCTCGTGCTCTCTTCCAATGAGGACGAATCATCGCAGTTACATCCTCATATTCGTCCTCATCTAATGAGGACGAATCCACGAACTCAACATAGAAGTACTCCAAGGCCGAATCATCATGTTTGCTTCAAAGTAAATCAGTAATACGTTAATAAATTTGTCTATGGCATTTGGCCGAACACTTACCGGATGCAGTGTCCGCCATGGACGGCAATGTGCAGGGGAGGAGGGAACTTTGCGGCGGCCGGACCTGGGGTGGAAGGGATGCGTAGGTAAGCCGGCTGGCGCCCGGGTGGAGCGGCGTAGCCGGTAATACAGTGCTGACGGAGATCTTGAACTATGTTGATACACTCCATGGCGAAGGGATATAGTGAGTAAAAGCGGGGCTTTCGTGTGGGCTTTTTGTGTAGGCTGGGGGTGTAGAAGTCCGATGTGGCGTTTGTCCAGACACGCACAAATAACGTCCTCCAAAATTGCTTCCAGTTTGCGAGAAATCTACGTGCAGATCGGTCCGCTAATGTTTGGTGGACAGCGTTGGAGTGCTCAAAGTGTTTTGCCCGCAGGTCCGGACGTTTGCGGGTGGTTTAATGGACGGCGTTGAAGATGCCCTCGGTGGTTACCACCTGTTTTGTTCGTGCCGTTAGAGGGTCCTAGCCCGATTCCTCCTCGTCCAAACAAAGCTCCTCTAAGTGACAGTCCAGTCGGACGATTCTCCCTTTGGAGGTGATGGCACCGTGCATGAATTTCTGTCCACTCACAAAGGGAACCAAAATATGCTATGCTAGCCGAGTATGGTTCCTATCCTCCTTCCATGATGCAATGTCACTACTAGGAGAGCAGTCTTGTTCTCTTTTCCTCTGTATAAATGTGGTGATGCCTAGCTCATCACTACCACTGTGGTCATCATGAGCTCGCTTGCAACTGCAAGAAGCAGCAACGCGCCGCTCCTCCTCCTCTTCCTCCTTCTCATTTTTGTTTCTTTACTGCACATCTGTGTGGGGGATTATCTCGATGACGCCTCTGCTCCCGCCCCCACTCCCGCCACAGCCACCCCGTCCCCCTTCTCATTCAGCTTTGATTTCTCCAACGCATCCACCTACCGCTTAGAAGACCTTAGGTTCGAGGGTGACGCAACCATGCACGGCGACCTGGTTGACCTCACCTGCAACACTTTCGGGAAGAACCCAAAGTTTTGCACGGGACGGGTGTCCTACGGGCACCCCGTGCCGTTCTACGACAACGTCACCGGTGAGGTGGCCAGCTTCCAGGCGCGGTTCACCTTCGCGATCCTCATCGACGACTATACTATGAACTACAAGGGGGACGGCATGACTTTCTTCCTTGGCTGTTACCCGTCCACGATGCCGCTGAACTCGGGTGGGGGAAATCTAGGCATCATGCCGGATGGCGACGGCAAGAGCCGGACCGCCTTCGGGAACGACCGGTTCATCGCCGTGGAGTTCGACACCTTCAACAACTCCTGGGACCCCAACACCACCTACGACCATATCGGCATCGACATCAGCTCCGTCATGGACTCGGTGAACACGACAGTACTAGATAGCTTCAGCCTCAATGGCTCCATGACGGCCACCGTCACCTTTGACAACACCACCCGGATGCTGGTAGCCAACCTGCACTTTGATGACCATACTTACATTGCCCCTGTTCAGGTCAGCACGCAATTACCCGATCCAGTCACCACCTTGCTCCCGCCTCAGGTTGCCATAGGGTTCTCTGCAGCCACAGGCAAAGACATGGAGCTGCATCAGATACTCTCATGGTCATTCAACTCCTCACTTGCTCCGCCTCACAAAGGTGGTTACTTATTCGTTATTTCTTCAAGGCAACTGCCACGAAAAGATACTAATTTAGTATTCCAAGAGACATTACTTATTCCACTAGTTAATCAAGTCTTGGCTCAGATCTATTATGTACTCAAGTCAATGGCTCAGATCTATTATATATGTACTCTTACCTAGGTAAGAGTGAGCATGCTAAAATTTGCCATACATCAAGTACTAACATGGTCCTTCAAGGCTTCAACTCCGCATGTTAGTAAAAGATGCTAATATGCTTAGATCTCATGTCGATATTCTGACGCTTCCATCAACTAGGCCCCCTAGCAAAAGATTAATATCGTCTAAAAAAGTAAAAGATTAATTAATGTTCTTATAAGCTTATAGGTCCACATGAAAGGCATCTTATGCTTATCCTTTTAAGGCCTAAGTATAATTATTTCTTCCAATAATATGCTTATGTCTCATTACTGTTGTGTTCCTTCAACTTGGCCTGTCGGCAAAAAATGCTAAATATGCTTAGACCTCCCACAATGGAGTATCATAGGGTATCGTCAGATTGGGTAGTTTCGGGAAGAACCAAAAGTTCTGTACGGGACGGGTGACCTCATCATGCAAACCTCATGCAATGTTAACCAGCTATATTGCTGGCATGAAATAATACTAAATGAGGAAAGAGATGATGCCGTTATCATATACTCCCTCCGTTCCAAAATAAATGACTCAACTTTATACTAACATTAGTACAAAGTTAGTATAAAGTTGGGTCATCTATTTTGAAACGGAGGGAGTAATTGATAGCATAGCGTAATAAGTATAAGGTGCTAGTTTGAGTCATAAAAAATAGAAAGTAAGGTCATCTAAAATATCAAGACATGATACTATGCATTAAGGGTATCATATGCGCGGAACTACTCACTGTAAGAGGTCTTAGAGCTCACATCGATAAGTATCCTTATAGCTCCACGGTGGTATCTGATGCTTCCTTCAACTAGGCACGCTAGCAGAAGGTACTAATATGCTTATAGCTCACATCTATTTGTATGATTATAGATCCATGGCAGTATCTGATGCTTCTTTCATCTAGGCCCTCTAGCAGAAGGTGCTAATATGCTTATAGATCACAACAATTAGTATGCATATATCCTTATAGCTCAAAATGAAAGGCTCTGATGCTTATCCATAAACTTAGCAAACTAGGAAAAGGCGATGCTATGCTTATATTTCACATAAATTAATATGCTTCTAGCTAGGATACTCTCATGGTCCTTCAACTCTGGCATGCTAGCAACAGATGCTAATATGCTTATTGCTCACAATGATTAATCAAGTTGTAGCTCCATGACAATATCCGATGGTTACACCATAAGATACCCATCACCATGGTCCTTTAACTTGGCCAGCTAGGAAATTATGCTAATATGCTTATAGCTCACAATGACTATTATATAATTATAGCTCCAAGATAGTATATGATTATGACAAATATATATTACCTATATGCATGACATGGTCCTTCAACTCGCCCTACTAGGAAAAGATGATAATATGCTTATATAAAGATCATAACTATGAATAGGCTTAGATGCTTATACCTCCGTGGTAGTACCAGATGCACATAAGCACCAAATACCCTCATTGTACTTAAACTCTGCCTGCTAGGAGAGAAAGTTAACTTGGACACATGAATTAATACAATTAACTACTAGTGTTATTTCTGTGCATGTAGATCATGACATGAAGGCTGCAGTTGTTGGAGGGTCGCTTGGAGGAGTTGTAGCATTGGTGGTTATGGTGTGGTGTATCATTGCATGTTTCAAGTGGACAAGGAGCACAAGCCATGAGGCACGAACTGGAGGACCCAAACGGTTCGAATACCGCGAGCTGGCTTCTGCAACAGACAACTTCTCTAAGGAGAGGGTTATTGGGAGAGGTGCCTTTGGAGAAGTCTACAGGGGTACATTCTCCAAGGGATCATCATCGGGTGCTCAGAATCAGGCGGTATGTCCTCCAAGGAATCATGTTCATCATCCTCCAAGGATTCGGGTGCGTCATCGAACTCAAACTCGAAAGAATCATACAGCGGTGAGGTGGCTGTAAAGAAGATCTTGAATGAGACAAGGGGAGGAAATATGGACTTCTTCGCGGAGATGAACACCATTAGTGAAGCAAAGCACAAGAATCTCGTCAAACTGAAAGGTTGGTGCTGCAAGGATAGTAACCGAAACATGCTCGATTTTATGTGCTGGTGCTGCAGGAAGAAGAAGGATGAAGAACTCTTCCTTGTCTATGAGCTGGTGCCTAATGGCAATCTGGAACACCACCTACACGAGAATGAGCAAGTGATACAGTGGCCAACAAGGTACTATACAATATCCATCATTGTTCTAAATAGTGACGGTCTTCCAAATCAGCTATAGCGAGGCTATACCTGGCTATTTCAGATAATTGTACACGAATCCTATAACTGCTCATTTAGCGGCTCCCTGCTCAAACCGCGGAGCTATAGCCTGCTATTTAAAACTTTGATATCCATACATGTGCAGCTTATTTATTTATTTTGTGATGATTAATGTTGTTAATTATTAACATTGTAGCATATTCATGAACTCATGTATTTAACTATGTATGTCTTGCAGGTACCAAATCGCTAAAGATATTGGCTCTGCTCTTGTTTACCTCCACCATGACTGCTCCCCGTACATTCTGCACAGAGACATCAAACCAGCCAACATTCTCCTAGACAACAACTTCAACGCCAAGCTTGCTGACTTTGGGCTGTCGAGGATCGGCAACCAGGACAATGCGACGCTAGTGACGACCGCTGTTGGGACGGAAGGGTACATAGATCCACAGTGCAGGAAATCAGGGAAAGTCAAGTTCAACCTTAGCTCAGACGTCTATAGCTTCGGGATCGTCCTGCTGGACATCACGTGCACACGGAAGTCCAGGGAGCAAGTCTGGGATCTGTATGTAAGGGGCAGGGTGCTGGAAGCTGCAGATGATAGGCTATATGGCTGTGGCGACTTGGACATGAGCCAGCTGGAGCGTGTGGCTATCCTAGGGCTCTGGTGTTCTCTTCCTGACAGTAGGAAGAGGCCTACCAGTCAGGAAGCAATGGAGGTCCTCGAACGTGGTGTGTCGTTGCCTGACCTTAATGACTTGTTGAACACTACTTCGGTGCCCTCCACAATGCAACAAGATACCTACACTACTAGTAGCTCCGGCCCGCAAGCACCTCCGTCAGATGAAAACCCTTTTGGTGAGCGGCATGCATGACTTCTGGGGGTCAATAATGCATTGCATAGTTGCTTCTCTCATCTACTTAATGTGTTCCAATAAGCGTCATGTTGGTATGGGTTTACATTCATGCCGGATTGGCCATATGTTGTATGGACGTAATATAGAGTTACGTGTAACACACTGTGTGTATGCATTTGCTTTGCATTCATGTTTGTTTGCTGATATATAGATATGGATGTAATAAGAGGTTATGTGGCAGATACATCGTACGTGTGGTCTTGTTTGCATTCATATTGGTTTAATAAACTTGGTTAACTCAGTAATGGGACTCGGTCATCTCCTTTTCTTACTTCCTGCGTCAAGAAAGCATGCAACTCTCATATAATTTTTTAAGAGGTCGAGTTGCTGCAATGCAATAAATAGTCATATTCCTAAGTTTTCAAAACAAAAATTAAGGACAGGAATAGCTGGGGACGTCGGCTGGGGGGTTTACCTGCAGCGAACTACTGGTTCCCCATGGGGGTGGGGGGTAGAACCAGCGAACCAGGTCATGACGACCAATACGAGCCCTGCCCCCGACTTCTACTAGGCTGGACGATTTCTACTAGGCCTTTAAAAAAAATGACAAATTTTGAAAACAAAAATGGTTCTTCTGTTCACATGACAAAATTAGAGAAATAAGTTTGTAGAAAAAAGCATAGCAAATTTCCATGATCCAAAAACGAAATTAAAATAAATTACCTAAACAGGAAGTACCTACAAAATGTGGCAAATAAAAACAAAAATCTAGTTGCCAACTCTTCTACAATCACTACTCGGAAATTCATTTTTGCCGAGTGTCACAGTCTGTGCCGAGTGCATTTCGTCCGGGAATCGGCAAAATGTCTTTGCCAAGTGTCATCGGAAAAATACTAGGCAAAAAGCGAAACTCGGTAACCGGAGCTTTCCGGAGTGTCGTGGACAAAACACTGGGCAAAAAAGATAATTCCCGAGCGCTACACTCAGCAAAAGGGTGTCTTTTCTGAGTGATACACTCAATAAAAATGGGTATTCGCTGCGCTGCAATGTTTTGGCTGTCGAGATTCCATACGACCTCGGATAAAGATGATCCAAAAATCAAAGCTTTTCATTTTGACAAGGCGAATAATTTTTATGTTGAGCACCTTTCATTTAAGGCAGTCTTAATTACACTTTTTGCCATGACAACATATGGTTTCGACACATGGCCCCTGCAAATGCATGGAAAAGGTTGTAAAATTAGCTTGAAAATGCTATGTGTGATCTTTAGTCTATGTTAGGCTTTGTCCAGGACAAGGGGAGGAATTTCAAACATGATGATACCAAGATTGACTCAACCCCAAACATCAAGTTATCCAAGGAAGAATCGTGGTTTCGAGAGAAAACATGTCACCTTTGCAGGCAATTCGACTGCTGCTTCATCCTTTGGCCTTGATTTTTTTTAAATACTTAGTCGATACCGTTACATGATCCATGTAAAAATTGGCATCTTTCGAGGTACGTTAGCTATATTTAAGTAATTAAATCCATTTGTAGGTAATTAAAACCTTATTCCGTCTTCAGGGACTGTCATCGTCTCACCTTCCCGAACAAGACACAGACCTTGACAGAACACGAAGAAACATCTAAAAACATAGCCCTCCCTCCGGCAAAGGCCGGGATCCACCGTTCCCTCGTGGCCCTAAGACCGCCGGAGACAAGGCAGAACGGCTGCAGTGCCGACGGGAGGTAGAGGACCACTAAACTTTGTTTAGGGAAGAGGCGGCTGCGTGAGGAGGCGGCAAACTAGTATGCTTTGGCGCAGAATTTCCATGTATTGAATAATGTAGGTGGCACTGTTCTTTTATTTTCAAGGTTACTAATTATTTTTCCATATAGAAGATCACACTTAGAAATGTTTTGACCAGTAAAGTTCTAGATGGTCTTACATTTTGGATCGTCTAACTCAAGGGGGGGAATAAAGATTGTGTGGGCATGGACAATGTCTTTAAGATGTAATCTGAGTCTTCAGCCACTGGCTTATGCTGCAACATATGTATAACGGCCAACCAACACAAATGATATTTCAAGAATACTTCTCGAGACAAATCTATGCACCTGATTTTTTTTTTAAGTTTCTGATCTATACTAGATAGTAAAAACGATATGGATGGCCAAAGTATTTAATGTTTTAACTTACTATATACGTAAAAAGTGACACTTTTTTGTGAACCGCAGGGAGCACAGAATAGGACGTCGATTTGTTTGTACCCGAAGATGCTTCCCATTGCCGTGCTTGACTCACATACCCACCAAGTCTTCCTTGTCTCTAACACCACACAACTTGCCGGTAGGTGGTAAGTCGTGTTCTCCGAAGATGCCAAACTAGACTCAGTCATTGCGTTACTGGTTTTTAGGAGAAAATGAAGGCCACAGCAATATGCTACATACGTTGAGGCAACCAGCTAGCAAGCTAGCAGCGCACAACTTAGCCACCATGGACGCGTGGGCATGTTTGCAAGTGTAAACTCTGAAAGGAGATCGTCGCATCTTCTCCGACGATTCTCCGGAGAAGATACTGCACATATGATAATATATATTGATGAAATTACGTATGTACATACTACACATATATGTATATGTACATTTTTTTTTCAGATTTATGTAGGTGTAGAAACAATGATTTTCATAGAAAATGAGCTATATAGAGCTTCTTACCGTGTTGTATGTTTTGAGATTTCAAGAATTCCTATATATTTGTTACGGTTTAGAAAAAATGACATTCTAACATAAAATGAATAATATTATATGATTTTGTATTGTCAAACCATAACTTCTGCCTCACTCAAGAAATTGCATTAAAAAGAAAATATAGATGCATGGTGCCTGCGCGCAACATTTTTTTTCTATATTCATCTTGTAAATTTGCATCATACTCACTTTTGTTGCACTAAAGATGATGCACTCGCATTTGTGAGGGCCACTTTGCTAGCTAGTTAAAGAAAAGAACGTTAGTATATGGCCATGGACGCTTAGCATTTTCTTTTTTGCCGAATGATGCTTAACACTTAATTAACATATGAATTGTATGTATCTGTGTGGTGCCTGAGTACGTCGTTTGATATTTGAACGGACATGTTGGTGACTTTTTGGCAGAAAAAAGTCAGCATCAAGATTAATTATGAGCATGTATTGCAGATTGTTTAGTACTTTTCTCTGGGGGACAAATTTACTTGATCAATTCGACGTCAATAAATAAATGTCTTAACAATAATTTGAGGGGTGAATATATAGTTCTCCCTCTGTAAAAAAATATAAGAGCGTTTAGATCACTAGTGATCTAAATGCTCCTATATTTATTTGCAGAGGGAGTATGTAACTATCTTGTTTTATTTTTGCAAGAGATACTACATGCTATAAGTCGACAATTGTTTGTAGTGAAGACACTGCCACCAATTGTCATTTTCGTGCTTGACCCAAATACTCCTCAATTTGTCTTTTAATTAGCACCAACTTGCCGGTAGGTACGCCATTTTTGTTGAAACCACTCTCAAGCTATCAATTTAATAAACTCAATTATTGGGCTAGTTGCTGGGAGAAAAGTCAAATCAATGCTACATACGTACGCTCAAGTAACCAAAACCAGCACAACTAGGCTATAGCTAGCAGGCGTCTATAGACCACCAAGGCACCAACGTCCACCATGTACGATGCAGATGCAAGTGTAAACTCTAAGAGGATTGCGCATCTTCGGGGAAGCAAGAGCTTGGGGATCTGATCGGCACATAAGAACAAGGTACGTACCACCGACGACAGATTCAGTTCAGTGCTGTACCGTCTGCTGTTTGCTGCAAATTTAGTGAGCAGTTCTAGCAGGCCACCGGAAAGCTACAAGCGTCTGGTACCTCTGACAAATCCGAGAAGACTGCGAAGTCGACGTGTCCCTTCTCCGCTTCGCCTCCTGCAAAGTGCCGCCGGACCGCATACCCCGCCTCACCTTCACCTCAGCCTGTCACCCGTGGCACAGGAGAAGGTAGGATCTTGTGTTCCCATTCTGTTTTGAAAGAAGGATATATATACTCTAGCTAGTTGTTGAAATCTCGAATTTTGATGGTTGATTCCCTAATGATGTTGAAACGATAGCACCGATTCCTCGGAATTTCACCTTCAAATCTCCCTACTCATGCATCAATTCGATTTTAATTATAGCCACATTTAACCTGTTAATTAGCACATGATTTGTTGAGTGTTTCACAAAAAAACTACCAGAATTCGATCAAAATTAGAAACCCAATCCAAAACCAATGCCATCAATTAAATGAGAGGCTACCAATCCTAAGGAGCTTACTGATATAGTAGACTCGTTTGCAGTAGTCCCATGAAGATGCGAATAATTAATACGAATGATTAATTAGAGTTTACTACGGATTCATTAGCATTTGTTGTGGGGAACAAATTAATTAGGATTGATTACAGATGGAAGGACAAATCTACCACAACCAGTCATTGTTAGAAAATACGAAATTACCAAACCCTCCTTGAGACAAACTTTGGGTCCAACATAATTACTATTGGATCCAACCATAATTACTATTGGATCAGTTATATACTACACCTTAAAATCTGTAGTAAGATGTACCGTAAAATAACTCTTATTGTTTGTGGGTATAAATATGAAGTAAGAGGGTTGCTTAATTTGTGAGGTTCTACTTAATTTCACTTTTCAGCTGTTCCTGCAAAGTTTTTGGCACGTGCTTGCTATTATTAAAATATATGAAAATAGTTAAATTAATGCAGCTATCGCTTTATTATGCAGATGGTCACCTAGAGACAGTGAGGAAAATATGCACCTAGGCCTCCAACCAACAGTGAGGCATTAGCAACTCTCCGAGAGAAAGTAATGGCTGAAATTGTTCTTCTTCTAGTCATTGAAAAGATGGTAATCGCCGTAGCAAATGGAGCAGCAAATCAGGCGAGTGCTCATTTTTCCAAGTATGGGACCCAACTAATAGAGCTACAGGGCAGCATGGGCCGCGTTGTTAGGGAGCTTCGTATAATTCATGATGTTCTATGTCAAATGGACATTCGAAACCGCCACAATCAAGTGTATGAGGGCTGGTTGGATGAGGTGCGGAAGGTAGCACATGCGATGGAGGATATGGTGGATGAGTACATGTATCAAGTTGGCCGGGAACATGATACTGGGTGTTGCTTCTACCTGAAGAAAGGGCTTAGAAAACCAAGATCTCTGCTTTCCTTGAATCAGATATCTTCCAAAGTGAAGGAAATAGAGAAAGACCTTGCACACCTGTCAGAGATGAAATACCGATGGGTTCCCATGATAAACAATGAAGATACTGGCAGCTTGAATTACATGGTCAAGAAGTCTCAAGATCTAGCAAACATCTCACGTTCCCTTGATGACGAAGATCTAGTTGGGGTGGATGAAAATAGAGGAAAACTTGAGCAATGGTTGGGAAGTGACGATGTGGAACGTTCCCTGATAACACTGATAGGAATGGGTGGGCTGGGCAAAACAGCTTTAGCATCAAATGTCTATAGGAAAGAGAGAGAGAAATTTCAGTGCCATGCATGGGTCTCCATCTCTCAAACTTATTCTAGAGAAGATGTCTTGAGGAATATAATCAAGGAATTATTCAAAAATGAAGTCAGTGGTCCATCAAACATTGCAGCGATGGATATCACAAGCCTTGAAGAGACATTGAAGAGGTATCTAGGGCAAATGAAGTATTTGATCATATTAGATGATGTTTGGACTCCAGATGCATTTGAAGACCTGTCTAGGTCACTTGTTTGTAATGGTAAGTGAAGCAGATTGATAATCACAACACGGCAGGGTGATGTTGCCGCACTTGCTTCTCAAGGACACATATTAACACTTGAACCTTTACCAGAAGACAAGGCTTGGGATCTTTTTTGTAAGAAATCTTTTCCAAAAGAAACAAACCATCACTGTCCTGAGGAGTTGAGGCTTTTGTCCGAGGAAATACTTAGCAAGTGCAAAGGATTGCCTCTTGCTATTGTGTCAGTTGGCAGCCTCTTGCATGTGCGTGAGAAAACCGTTGAAGAATGGAAAAGAATAAATGACCAATTGAGTTGGGAGATACTTAATAACTCAAGGCTCGACCACATAAGGAATGTGTTGCATCTGAGCTATATCTACCTTCCAACATACTTGAAGAGTTGTTTCCTGTACTGCAGCCTATTTCCAGAAGACTATCTTTTTCGCAGAAAAACTCTTGTACGGTTATGGACGGCGGAGGGGTTCATCGTGGAGAGGGGTGTAAGCACATTAGAAGAAGTGGCAGAAGGTTATCTGAAGGAGTTGGTTAACAGGAACATGCTACAACTTGTTCGCAGGAATGCATTTGGTAGGATGAAAAGATTCAGAATGCATGATATCATACGTGAATTGGCAGTTGATTTGTGCCAGAACTATCGTTTTGGTGTTAAATCTGAGGATTATATATGCGGGGGTACTCTTCATAGGGATGGACGGAGATTGGTAGTGCACAAACTAAAGAAGGATATTCATCATTCATTTTCTAGCATACATGGACTTCGAACTTTCATTACACTGGACAAAAGCATGCCGCCATTAACCCTGCTACCTCTAATATCTGAGAATTCAAGATATATGACAGTGCTAGAATTAACTGGCCTACCTATCGAGAAGATTCCCGATGCTATTGGTGATCTTTTTAATCTCCGCCATTTGGGCTTGCGGGATTCAAAAGTGAGGTATCTCCCAAAATCCATCGAGAAGCTTTTGAATCTGTTGACACTGGACCTCTGTAGATCTGACATACATGAGTTGCCTAGAGGGATTGTCAAGTTGAAGAAGCTTAGGCACTTGTTTGCTGAGAAAGAAACTGTGTCAGGACGAGACTTTGGACTTAGCAGTGGTGTATGCATCCCCATTGGGCTTGGGAACCTAACAAACCTGCAGACTCTACAAGCGTTGGAAGTGCAAGATGAATCCATTAAGCAACTAGTGGAGCTAAGGCAACTCAGAAGCTTGAAGATATGCAATGTGAAGGGAATCTACTGTGAACACCTCCACGAGTCTCTGGTGCAGATGCCATTTTTGTCCTACCTATATGTGGGTGCAAGTGACAAGAATGAAGTTCTCATGTTGAACACCCTCCCGACTAGCCTGCAAAAGTTAAGGTTGAACGGAAGATTGCCGGAAGGGACACTTTCGAGGGGGTCTACTCTCTTTCAAGGTGTGGAGCAGAACATGTATTCACTACGCCTGTCTTGGTCGCAGTTGAGAGAAGACCCTTTGCCATCCCTTTCCCAGTTGGTGAATTTGACAGTTCTTCACTTCTTTAGAGCATACAATGGAGAGAAGCTGACGTTTCTCACGGGATGGTTTCCCAACCTGAAGCATCTCTCTCTAAGAGACATGCCTAACCTGAAGCGACTAGAGATAAAGCTAGGTGCCATGGCGACCCTGGAATCATTTACGTTAGGCAGCCTAAACAGCATGGCGGAGGTCCCACCTGGCCTTGAGTTTCTCATGCCCCTCCAGTATCTAGGCTTCTTCCAAATTACCCGCGACTTCCTCAAGTTGTTGTACCAATGTCCTCAACTTGTTTGTACGCAATGGCAACACACTCTCCGCGACGACGACGACGATGACGACCGGTGATCCTCCCATAACTTGCATGTAAGTTGATCCCTCTCGACTGTGAAATAGCATTATCAGTTTATCACTTATATCACTCTCAGCATGTTAATTAGTGCACTGAACACCTTGCTGGTTATGTAGGCCGCCATAGAAAAAGGAAGATATATGCGCCTCGGTTCGATATCTGTTCTACTGCTGCTCTACAAGACTGGGCTGCTATATTGGTTGCTTGTGAAGTGTGATATTCAGAGTTCCTACTGATTTCGTCTGTGGCGTTGAAATAACAAGACACATCCTGCTTGTGTCGCAAGACTGAATTACTCGATCACTTTTTACGCGTTAATGCGTTCAACTATTGTGTGTATTCTATTCATGTGAGCTTGTAAACTATGATCGGTACTGTCTATTCCGGCCGTGCGTGTTGAATAACTAAACCATTTGCGTGAATTTGTGCGCCCAACTATTGTGTGTATTCTATCCGTGTGGGCTTGTAAACTTTAATCGATACTGTATGTTCCAGTCATGCCTGTTAAATAAATAAACCATTTGTGTAAGAATTTTCCTTGTGTATAGCATTTATTATATTTAAAGTTAGTACAAAGTTGAGTCATCTATTTTGGAACGGAGGGAGTAAAATGGCATTGATGACGATGAGGAGGAATAGAGTTCCATAATTGCAATTTTCATGTGAAAAAACCTTCAGCCTAGCTATACAAATGAGTGACAATCAACTACTAGTAGTTTGCAATGACGACCAATTCCGGTTGTTGCTAAGATTGCAGAATCCTGACAAGAGTATTAGACAAACCTAAGAAAAGAATTTTGGGACGGAGGGAGTACGTAGTATCAAGTTACAGAATAGGACATTGCCAGGTGACCAGGGACGCTTAACACTATTTATCTATTGGGTAGGCTGTAGAGGGGACAAATAGTTACCCAAGATAGCCTTATCTTTTTTCCGCCTTTTTAACATTACAAGATACATGTATATTCCGCCTTTTTAAAAGATGACGCGCAAATATCACCCTCGAGGCCACGACATATATACGGAGTGTACTTTTCCTTATTAACTTTATCGTCGCATAAGAAATACCACTGTTTCCATTTCCATTTTTGATCTCCCTCAATACAACAGATTGGTCAGGGCAAGCCACCTCGATGCATCTCTAATAATATACTGTGCTCAGCCCTTCCAAGAAAAAATATCAGCCACACGTTTGTACAATTTGTGCATTTCAAAATTCATTTTCTCTTTCCTGTAAACGGACTCTCGACAACAAATCGGTATATAACTTCCGCAGAAAGGTGCATCTCTGACATTCTCAGAACGGCAATGTCCCTGTCAGCCGGATGTGCTCGAGGGTGCGCTTCAGGCCGTACTGCTGAACAACCCGGTTCCCAGCCCTGAAACCGTCCCCGTAGGCAACGGAGGTGTCCGACTCGATCTGGTGCTTGAAGAAGTCGCCGAGCTTCCGCTCGAACTGAGACCTTCCGCCCTTCTTCGACGATGCGGACGACGAAGAGGATGAGGATGTCGACGCGGCGTTGCTGCCTGATCCTGCCATGATCTCCGACTCGATCCACAGGTGGGCGAGGACTTGGCATATGCCCTCTTCTATATCTGGACTGAGAGTGCGGTATCCTGTGAATGCACGTACTCATTAGCATGGAATGTCCATCTTCATTATTCCATTAGACAGTACTCCCTCCGTCCCATAATGTAAGACGTTTTTTGACTCTAGTGTAGTGTCAAAAAACGTCTTACATTATGAGATGGAGGGAGTAGATACTTATAAATGGTATAATAAGCTGATGCAAACTTTTCTTGGTAGATAAATTAGTGTTGATTGTCTTGTCATTGCTAATATACTTGTGATTATTGATTTCTTGAATGGGATTACCAGCAGGTTGTACAAAGTCTCATAGCAAGATAACACTACTTCAAGCCCTGAAGATCTAAGTGAGGAGTTCATTAAATTCAGTTGCTAATTCTTGGTTCTAAGTTCAGTTGCCGCGGCAGAATGTGAGATTCTGGCCCTGGCAGGAAAACTCTTTGTCATCCCTCACCAGGCTTGTACAAGCTTGCTAAACAAAAAGAGAATCGCAACTTCTGGTAAAAATTTTGAAACGAGACCTTTAGTCTTTACTGTGAGCAAAGCACTAGCAGATTCATTACAAAATCTACTAGTACATGCTTAAATAGAACTCATGTAACACCCAGTAGAGCATAATTAGCGATAAAGTGCATAATATTAAAGACCAGGTCTCCATTGACTCATAACAGTACAATTTAATACCACTTCAATGGCTGTTGCTAAACTGTTTTAGTGATTCAGGCGGGAACTCACTCTCCCCCTGTTGATTAGCTTAAAAAATTGTTTAGTGAGAGCGAAGACGTGGTATTTAGCAAGTTATTTCTGACTCTCCGACTTTCATGCACTACGAGTCAGTATCATATCTTATTACCAACACAATATCTAAATACCAGAAGAATGAAAGACAACCTTTAAGTCGCAACCATGCATGCATCATCTCATGAGCTAAAATTGAACCTGTCAACAATCTGCAAGAACAAGAACTTATTAGAGACTCGCAAAGTCATAGAAACACATTCAGAGTTCATCAGGTTCGAACAACAAAAGATGCAGATCATGAGAGAGCGATTCTTTAAGTAACAGGAGAATATCCATTGATGAAGCACAACATAATGGTTTTGCTCATTAGTTCCCTTGATTAAACTCGTAGCCCAGAATATCTTCAAATTATCCATTAATTCATATCTTCTTTGACAACACAAAAGGAACAATATACTAAATCAGTTGAAGCAGAACTATATTAGTAACTGTTTCTATTGCTTTTCAACTGGAAGCTGTTGATTTTGACATTGTTATTTCTTTACAGGGACAATTCTGACATTATGAAGCAGAAAATTAATGCTTTTACCTTGGGAGACCATACAGAATGAGAATTGCAGTCACTTCGCACCGCCGTGTCAACCTATACGGCTCTGTTATCATTTCCATAATTTTGTTTCCAGTCATTCTTGGTCTTCTCAATATCTGAAAATAATATTGACACGTAGTCAGAACCCAGCAGAACAAATGATGAAAGAACCAGTTATCTTGTGTTTGGAACAGTTCTCACCGTGCTAACAGTCTGCTCTTCTGATAGGCACAAACCTCTTGTTTCAGGAAGGTGGTGGTGTCCCTAGTTTCCACAGAAACAAAATAATTACAACTAGTAGGATAGAGGAAACTGAAGAATTAATGGTGGTTCAGTTCAGCATAACCAACATACAGTTTTCTCTCCCTCCATGGCCTCATTTAGAGCCTGTCTTTCTACAAGAAGCAGAGGAACCTGTTGTTCCACTTTCATATTGAGACCTTCATAAAATTCCTGTATTTCGAGGTAAAGAGGCTGGCACTCATTTGTATCCATTACTGCAGAGTCAAGGCACTCCAGGCAGAGCTTACGACCATCATCAAGCAATACATATCTTGATTCCCTTGGCTGATAAGTAAATGAACCATATTGGAATGAACTGAGCCAAAATTAGGAGATGGCAACTTATCTAACCAAGTATGCCCAAGATCAAAATTCTTGAAGCAAACAAGATAACTGAACATACCTCCATTCTTTCACAACTACAGCATCTTGGAGTACCATCCACCTCATGTGATGGACAGTATTTTTGTAACCAAAAAGGATGTGCCCTATATTCGATAAGGCCGTTCATATTTGTAGGAATCTGAACAAGGAACCACAAGATGGTGCATAAAAACCAAAATCAAAGACGGTAAACAAAAACTTAAACTAGATATTTAGAATTTTGTCACTGTATACATGCTTCCAGGCTTACAGAATTGCAATAAATGAGGACAGATGAAGCATTGCAACCATAAAGAAAATAAATCACTTCGTCCAATAAACACATTATTTTTGGATTGGAGGAGTATTAGTTTATTTTTTGGTGGCAAAGGTTGCCATATAAAATGCAGAACAAAGTGAATCGTCTTATGCAAACGGATCAGAAAAGATAATGAAGTGATTCTTACAAATTGCTTGCAGACATCACATTTTGGGTGAAAGCGCTCCTTGTAACAAGTTTTATGGTATGGATGGTTTCCTGACATGGAGAACTGCATGTTTTTGTTGGTAAGGTCAATATATCAATGCAACTGCTTAATTAGTACACCAAACAACAAAGAGCTACCTCATAGTCATATATTGGCTGATTACAAGCATGGCAGCAAAAGCACTCTGGATGCCAAACAGCTCCCATGCAACTAAGAAAACGTCCATGGCCAATCTCATTGTTACATCCAGCACATGTCCTGAGAAAAGAAGCATATATAACGTCAAATAGTCACAGAGCACAGATAACTCCCATAATTGCTTGCAATCACAGAGTGTTCTGGACCAACACAACATTCTCCTGGCATGCTTTAAGAAACAAATTATACACTCTCGTTTTTTTACCAGGTATCTTGTTCTTTTCTTTTGACAGCATCAGCCTATTTCACACACCCAAGACACTTCATGTGAAGATATAATTTACAGTATCGCACCCTATGGTATCTTTCTGCTCTTCAATAATCACATGAAATGGTTTATCGAATAAAGACAGTGGCAAATCAAGTCTGACGAGTTTTTCCTTTCACGTCTATGCTGGAGCTCCCCATTTCAAACCACAGTTTGTTTTTTTTTTCTAGAGGACATTTTGAATCCGTGTATGAAGGACCGAAAAATTGTACAAGTTAAATGCATAAATTTCAAAATTCAGAGAAAAACTGTTAAGGCTGCACTTCTTTTTTCAGAAAACATTGTTGGGGGTTGGGGGGTGGCCTTTTAACTTCCTAGCGGATATGCAGACTCAAATTATAAGTTCTCACGCAATACACATTATCACTGATATGATCATGTCAAACTCTAAATCCAAATACGATATTCAGGGAATGAATTACCAACGTCAACATGACATGTTCACATCATAGTATGTCTAGAAGACAGCTTCTATGGATCTGGATTTTATTTATAATACTTTCTTTCTGGTTAATTCTCATAGCAGTTCAAATGTGTGTCACTTCACATCAATCAACTCAAAACAGAACATACAAATAAAATATTAGCATGCTAAAGTAATACACTAATACAAACCTGAATCCAGACGAAAACATAAATGGTAATTGTTGATATGAATTGCCACCGTTGGCGCTGCCATTTTCCCGAGCACGAGGGTGTGCACTATTTTCACGAGCACGAGGGGGCGAGGTATTTTCATGAGCACGAGGGGGTGATTCAACATTCAAACTTTCCTGAATAGCTCTTGCCAGTTGTTCATCCTCATCTAAATGCAGATCCTTTCCTAAAAGGAAAAAACAAATAAACAAGAAAGTATTACAAACTAAATATCATTTCGAATGTACGGTCATAAGGCAATGGAAGACTGGAGAATACAATGAGCTTGAATAGCTTGATAGGAACATCCAAACAACACATCATTTTTATCTCTGACAATTGGTGTCATGCCTCAGTGATCTAACTCACAGCCCAAAACAATAGTAACGAATATATGCAAATGTTTATCCCAGGAATTTTGATTGATACATCTAGAGCAATAGAATTTGCACCACAATTTTCTCCAAATTATATGAGAAATAAACTACTTATATCGATCAAGTAGTTGCCAGAAGAAAAAACATTAGCCAAGTGCCTTATTACAATATGGAATTATTTATGCTCTGTTGGATTTTACTTACATCCATAGTCCAAAGACATCTATAAGAAAGTTTGTCCATTAAAAACTAGGTAAGTCTGAGTGCGTTCTTATTCAAACATGCAAATTGGTAAAGATAGCCAAGCTCTGAAACAACAAATGCCAAGAATAATCTGCAATAAACTAGCCCAAAAAACTTTTGTAGTAGTAGTAGTAGAACCTCAGCAGAAATCAAGGCATAAGAAAAATATAAGAGGATAAACACCGATGACAAAGCACGCTTCTGGGCAATGAGCATTTCAGCAGCACATGTAATAGATACAATACTAACCTGTTTCCTTTGGTTTTCTGTGTTCCTCTTCCAATAAAGAAAGTGCTATAGCACGGTCAATATCCTCATTATCAAATTCCGAAAGGGGATCCTACATCGAGTGCGGAAACTGGATCAGCTACATAGTCAAAGACATGGTTTTTATTTCCTTTGAACCTTAAATTTCAAATACCAACATAACAGTATATAAGCTTGGTATATTCCAAATTAATTAGCGCTCAAACTAGAATTTAGAGGTATAGTCACACAGAAATTAGCTGGTTCACATATTTATGGATACATCTCAGTCAAAGTACAATTACCAACAGCAGATGGAAAATAATTAATACACCCTCTGTCCACTAATGTACGACGCTTTGGCAGTTCAGTCTTATATTAGTGAACAGAGATAGTATCATTTAGTGAGACAGATAAACGACAAACAAGGTGGCCTTCCTTTGATGGTAATGATGTGTTTTAATAAGGGGCAATTGCATCTATGCACCTCCAAAGTACTAGAACTACATATATAAATCTGCAGACCCCTTAAAAACACTCAGGAAATTGGCTGGTTCATATATTTATGGATGCGTCTCAGTCAAAGTACGTTTATCAATGGCAGGTGGAAAATAATTAGAGGGTGTTTGTTTCCAGGGACTTATTGGTCTAGGGACTTAAATAAGTCCCTATAAGTCCCATCTAAACCAAACAGTAGGGACTTATAGGGACTTAAAGTGGGCATTTGGGACTTATGAAATAAGACTCTCAATGAGGGACTTATAGGGACTTATAGTTGTAATATGGTCTTATAGAGACTTATAAGTCCCAGAAACCAAACAGGTAGGGGCTTTTTAGGGACTTAGGACTTATAAGTTGGGACTAAAAAAAGTCCTAAGACTTATGAACCAAACAGGGCCTTAATATCATTTAGTGAGACAGATAAACGACAAATAAGCTGGCCTTCCATTGATGGTAATGATGTGTTACAAAACAAGGAGCAATTGCATTTAAGCACGTCCAAAGTACTAGAACTACATATATAATAAACCTGCAGACCCCTTAAAACACTAAATCGGGCAGATGGTGAGCATCAGAGGTGTGCGAGAGTTGTTATCGTGGGCAGAGCGTAAGGAGTGGGCCTGACGGGGTCCACTGCCTCTATTGCACACCACATCTCAGGGATATCTGGTTTGTCGACACCAGCAGCCGTGAATGGCAATGCCAGCAAGTCGAACGGCACCTGTGTGGCGCTCCTGAATACAACACCACTTGCAATCACCAGTTCCATCAAAGGCATGGTGCTGCAATCTAAGTTGCACAAGCTATCACACGATTAAAGGTGAAGCATCTATTGCGGTTGGTCAAGGATAGATTTGTATCTCCCCTGATGCGTGCTCCTTGCATCAGTAACAAGGTTTAACATTCATTAATCTGTGATGGAAGTGATGTAAGTCTTGTTGTTATATAAGGATAATACGGTAGTTGCAGTTTTGAGGGAGATTATCTGTAATTTCGGAACTTTTTCCATAGACATAATGGCCACTAATAAAAAAAGAGTGCTCAAGACTTCATATAAGTATATAGATGTAGCATATTTGGGAAACGGTAATTATACATGTATTACAGTGGCATATAACTTATAAACAGAGTGCGCAGCAAAGTGAAATATCCTTTTACTATATACATGGGTGCCATTCGAGCTTCCGTAAAGCTCAATTCATGCGTGTCTCCTTTGCCCATTCAGTTAAATAAAATGGCAAGGGTAGTGCATCACGCATTGGAACACCATTGAACCCTTTTTGCTGAGAGGGTAGTGTATCACACCGAAGTACTTACAATCACAACAGTGGAAGTGGAGGGTTCATTCCATCTTGTCTCTTCTGCAGGCTTGCTTTGTTCTCGCCCTTCCGAGATGTTGTGGGTCGAACCTCTAAAAAATTTGGTCAACCAACCCATATTTTCCCAAATGGCAACGAAGGAACACCGTTATCTGCAATCAACTGATAATGTTAGGACACGCAGAAACGGTAGCTACAATTTGTGGGAGACAGAATCAATGCTCAAGGATGGCAAACAATCATCAAAGCTAGTCAACTTAGTGTAGACCGCTTATCTTGTAAAATGCACAACTGCTTAAAATGCCCTCACCCAGCTAACCAGTAAATAACCATCTAGGTCACAGAAATAGCTAGCGTGATGGATAACGGTCAAGCAAGGATCCCCACAAAGCCAATCCAACTTATGAAAAGGTACTCTTAAAGCTTAAGTTTTCTATCACTAGCAGCATCCTGTCAGAACTTAAAGCTTAGGAAGGTAGGTGGTATGTTATATGACACCTTGTAGAGCAGGACTTAAGGATGTGCTGCTATTATACATGATGCAATTCAACACTTTGCCAGTAAGAGAAATGTTTAATCAGGATTCAGCAGTTCCCCATCTAAGCGATATCATCCCTTCTCTGGGATTTTCATTCTCCCCACCTGAAAACCCCAGCGTGTCCCTAGATCATGCCAACCCCTGTTTTCTACTCTGGGTAGCGATGACCGAGCAGCAGAGCCACGCAAAGAGCAGTAAGAGACCGCTGGTTAACAAATACACGAGGAGCAGCACGGTGACCAATCGGTAACGGCTACCAATTAACAGAAAACGAGTGCGGCGCGAGTATATATGGAAACTAGTGTTCCCCTTTTTGGATTGGAGGAAACCAGCATGGGTGGTTCCACTTGTTCCCTGCATGTTGACAGATTGCAGGGAGCGTGCTTCTGCATTTGGATCACAGGCCGCACAAGCTACTGACCACTAGACAGATTACATAGCATTCGTCGTCTCCACAGCACAACGAAATAGCTAAAAAAAACAGGTACTGAACGCAGGCAGGCAGGCGGATAGAGCAGTCCGACAGTTAAACTAGGCGAGCAGGAGGAAAACGAAAGGTACCGAGCGAGATCGACCTCGCGCGACGGGGGGCCCGCGGCCGCGGGCGGGAGGCGGGGGCGGCCGGCGCAGCGATCCGGTGGGGCGGGGGGGCAGCCGGCGTCGGCGACGGCGGGACGCGTCGGGCGGCGCCGGGCGCT
>NW_025225085.1:25808-26473 GCF_018294505.1 Triticum aestivum
GTGGATCGCTCCGGGCCGCGGCGGGATTGGGCGGGCGAGCGGCGGACGGCGAACGGCGAGCGCCCGCCCCTCCGCCTCTCCTCCTCTGTACCGGCAGCGTGAGGAGAGAAGAAACCGACGGGGAGGAAGGAAGGGGGAGGGGGAGGGGGCTGCGGCCTGTATCGTCCGTCGTGTCGTACGCGTCGCCGTGTCGTATGTATACGCGCACGCCAACGACCACCGTCTCGCTCAGTCAATGCGTTTGACCCCTCCGCTCCCCCCTCTCTCCCCGCAGGCACGCCGTGGTCCCCCCTCCCCCGGTCCTCCTGGGGCGCGCCGTTGCCGGTGAGGCCACCGCCGCGGTTCGACACCGGGCTGCTAGCCGCGGGCTGTCGCTGTCGTGCCCCGAGAACAACGCCGTCTTTCTCTCCCCTCCGTGACGTCGTGGGTGGCGTCGTCTTGTCGGCGGGCAACAGGCAACGGTACGGTAATGCCGTTCGGTTGACGTTCACCGAGAGGGGTGGCGATTGCGAACGTTTTTATTGGCAATTCAAGGATGGCAATTTTAGTTTGCAAGAGTGGGAATTTCATGATGAAAAACAGAATTCAAGCAGGTTGCCATGATTGCCATCTTCCCGCGAACTTTCGCTGGTATGAGGTGTAAACGCGGCGTCACCTCCCTCCCG
>NW_025225085.1:27380-39540 GCF_018294505.1 Triticum aestivum
CCGCATCTGCTTCTCTCTCTCTCTCTCTCACCCGACGCCAATCTCCTCCTCCTCCTCGAATCCTCCCCGCCGATCGGCCCTCCTCCGCCGCACCTCGCCGCCGGCAACCCCCCCGCGGCTTCCCTCCGGCCACCCACCATCACGCGCGCGCGTCTCCGTCCAGCACGCGCGCCCGGGCAGCGGCTCTTCCCAGCGGCGCAACCGCCACCGGCACCGCCGATCTCGGGTGAGTCCTCCTCCCGCTCCCCCGCGCCTGCGGGCCGCCTCCCCCTCGCCCCCGCATTCGGAATCCCGCCGATCGGTTTTCCCGCGGTTCAGTTGGTAGGGATTGGGGTTGACAGTTAGAATCGTGCAGAGATTGCGTGCGCCCGTTTTGAGGGGAAGCGGCGGAGTCTCCGCGTTGGGTAGCACGAACGGGTGATCACCGGCGGGCCGACGGGCGAGCACCGTCCATTTCCTCTGCTTCCGTTCAATACCAAAGTGTGCAATCGGATGGATAGCAATTGCTCTGCTTTTGGTTAGGTTTTGCTCAGTGCATAAACACACTTGTGGTTACTCCAAGTGCCAGTTGACATTACTGCCGGGCTTCATTGTATTTTATTTACTGTTGTTGCCTAGAACCGAATCCCTTGATGGTGGTAAGTAGTATATGGAAGCAAGTAAATGTGGGGAGGCATCAGTTATTTCCAGATTTAATCCCCTCCCAACTAGTAAGGGGTTTGTTAAAGCACTGTGTGATCCATGCCGGTGTCCGTTCAGCAATTCAGTCGTGACTTAATTGCTGGTGTTTCCGCCCTCTGATCATCATGACTTGATTGTTTCTGAATGTGAACAAGATCCCATTTTAGGTGGTAGCTGCCATAAGGGATATGGCATGAGATACGGCAAGTTTAGTTTTAGGTGGTGTTTCCCGCCTATCTCCATTTTAATATCCAGCCATTTCAGTGTAATAATCTGCATCTGCGTGTGGTTCCCCCTTTGTTTATCTTATTATGTGATTGACTGTGAATGTGTATGTATGCTATTTTGGATAGTAGCAGCTGCCGTACGTCATTAAGAAAAATAAAGGTTAGGATTTTCTGCTTATAACGCCACTTGATCATAGTAGATGTAATTAGTTGTGCATAAAGAACTTATGTTTTGACAACAGTTATTTAGTGTTTTGCTCAGTTCAAGGATGTCATGAAATTATCTTAAATCCATGAAAAAGATCGTGAGAAGACTGAAGGCCTCAAATTTTGTAGTGCTAGTACTGCATTTGGTCCTTTGTAGCTTTTGCTGCCACTAGGAGATAACGGATAGCTTGGCGCGTAGTAAAAAATTACTGAAGTTATGATGCCCTTAATTGTTTCTGAATGTGAACGAGATGCCATTTTAGTGTGTGGAAGTAAGTAAATGAGGGGAGGTAGGCTTGCTGTGTTAATTCCAGATTTAACCCCCTGCGAACTTTAAAACACCATGTGATCCATGTCAGTGTCGATTTAGTTATTCAATCGTGATGATACGCCTTGCCGTTCCCCTCCTGATTATCTGACTTGATTGTTTCTGAATGTGAACGATATGCCATAGGTGGTAGCTGCCATAAGAGATGTGACATGAGATATATGGTAAGTTTAGTATTAAAAAGACGAGATTTCCCGCCTATCTCCACGCTATTATCCAACCATTATAGTGTAATAATCTGCGTCGGTGTGGTTTCCCCTTTGATTACCTGACTTAACTGGTTGTGAATGTGAATGTGAATGTATGCTATTTTAGGTAGGAGCCTCCGTAGGTCATTAAGAAAAAATAATGAGGCAGATTTGCTGATTATAGCGCCACTTGATCATATAGATGTAATTAATTGTGCATGAAGAATTTATGTTTCGACAACAGTTATTTAGTGTTTTGCTTAGTTCAGGGATATCATAAAAAGACCTTCAATCCAAGAGAAAGATCATGAGAGGGCTGAAGACATCAAATTTTGAACTACCAGTACTTCATTTAGTCCTTCTCTGCAGCTTTTGGTATCACTAGGAGATAAAGTATATCTTGGCTCATGGTAAAAAAATTGCTGAAGTTACCATGCTCTTATGCTGGCTTATAAGCTGCTATGATTCATCATATTGAAAATCATACAGATGTTATTTCAACATAAACAAAATGAAGCTAAAACACTTACTTTTTACTGTTAATAAAGTCACTGTGATTAATTTTGCATAGTTTACTGCAGCCTGCACTAGATATATGCATATGGTTGTTCATTTTGACTAGATATAATACTTTTTACATTGTTTATTTTGATTATAGTACTTTGCTAGATATGGCTGGCTTTGCCTTTTCTTATCTGAAGTCTATCTTCTCAAGTTTCTTGTGCTAAAGAGATTGATCTTTTATGTTGTTTGAATCAAAGCTGTTTTTTTTACTGAGAAGGTATCAAACAGAACATGTGAACTAGATTCTGCCTGGATTTTCTTGTGTTATTTTTGGCTTTTGATTACCGTCTAAACAATGTGATTGTAATACGATTGTGCATTCGTTTAATAATATGATATTCGATTGTACTCTCTCTATTGATTTCAGCCGCCTGCAGGTTCCAAATCATTTTTTGGTCCGGTTCTTTTGGTAGCTTTTTTGGACTTCTAGAATAAGCTGCCTCCTTCTAGAATAAGCTGCCTCCTACCCAGCTTATTCTAGAAGCCCAACCAATAATATTTTTTTAGAAGCCTACTAGTCAAGCCTTAATTAGTAGGCTTCTAAAAAATATATTTGGTTGGGCTTCTAGTATAGGCTTCTACTAGGGGGCAGCTTATTCCAGCTTGTTCTGCAAGCCTGCAAAAGAACTGGCCCGAAATGTTTTGCCAGTAATAAGCCTAATAGTATATATGTTTTTTTACACTACAGTGGTTTCATACTGCCATACTCTACGTGCGAGTTCTTTGTGTGATTATCATTTGTAGCTACTGACAATGTATGGTAAAAAAGTCAACTCTACAAGTTTGATTTTAATTTGTAACATCTTATTGAAACTGCATATAATTTGAAAGATAGTTCATCATTATATGTGGAATTAACTAATGCGCCGTCGTTTCAAAGGGTAGTCCAATGGGGGATATTCATGCATTGCCTTTTCAGTTAACTTGTTTTCTGTTATCACGTTGAACATATTATTCATCTTTAAATGAACTGATAAGTAAATTTGCAACAAGCATTAAAACATGAATGTCTGGAATATTAGTTTGAAACGATGTCATGATTCAAGAAGAGTTTTTGTCTGATGCTGGTTAGAGTTTTCATGGTTATAGCGAGATTCTTATATTCTTAACTGTTTTTCCCCTGGCTCCTGATACTTCGAATCTTAACTGTTTTTCTCCTGGCTCCTGAACTGCTTATTCACTGTATGTCATTGTTCTACATTTTAAACTTTACTTTACCACCTGAAGCATTTCCTCCTTTTTATATTATTGTTGGTCAACTCTGATGCACCATGTCTGGAAATTATTTTTCCACTAACCATTGTCGGACTAGTACCTAAGGCCGCATTAAGTATACTGGAAATTATCAAGCATGCACATCTACATGAGAAGCAAATGTGCATTTACATGTTTGACCCACATGAAAATGAATCTTCTCATGTAAACATTGACCAGCAATATTCTTCCATATCTGTAACATGGGGAGACCCTGATGTGCATCAGGGTCCATTTTTTTTTTACATATAGTCCTGTCCATCAGGTAGGCCGAACGTGTGCATCAGGGTCCAATTTTATAATTACCGCCATAGTCCTGTGCATCAGGTAGGCCGAACGATTGGGCAGCAGGGTCATTTCTTCATCCCATGTTTGCAGCTTACAAGGACTAAATTCCAAAACCCACTCTTGCCTGGTGCCTCCCCATCCCTAGTCCTCAGCCTGATGCGGTTACACTTCACTCATAGTGCCGGACTCCCTCTGCTCCCATGGACGGTCTTGCCCTTTCCCCAATTTCTCCCCAATCCAGGCATGCAGCTAAACTCCTGGCATCATTACTCTCGTGGCAACATGATGAGCTCAGCAGTGACCAGAGCATGCGGCGCCCCTTGGTCGCTGCCTCCTGCTTGCTGCCTTCCTCTGAACTTCTGAAATCCAAGTCAGTTGCCCCTGCCAGCCACCCATCCAGGCCTCTCAACCCTGATTCCGCAAGTCGCCAAAGCCTTGGTTGTAGTTCTTTCTCCATCAGTAATCTGTCATATGGGACAAAGAAAAATCGTGGGCATTGGAGTACTTGGTTAATTTGTTAATGGTTAGGGTTGCTACAAGTCCCAATTCACTAGTTGTCTAATGGGGCATTGGTGCATTGTAGTGTTAGTTTGTGAGACTGCATTCAGTTAGTCCGTTATTCATGTCTTAAGTGGTTGAGTATTTTATGGCTTTGAAAGACATAATGTTCTAGAAGGTAATGTGCATACATTAAGCTACTTAATTGCTTTATTTTGGTCTTCGACCATTCTACTATATTCTGCTTGCCACTTTTAAGTTAATGATGTACTTTACAAAATCGTGGACATTGGTTACTTGATGATGTACTTGAAAAGGCACACCATCTTTTCCATATAATTTTGTCCTTTGTTTCACCATTATATTTATCACTTTGGTTGCCATTTGATTTTGTTAATACATTGTCTTTAATAATTCCATGAAATACACCATTATTCAATAAATCAGTACATTGTTTGAAAATTTTAAGCCATAGAGAAGTGGTGCAGATCAGGGTAGGTTTAGCTCTAGATCTGCCCTGCCCATGATTGCATGTTCATATAGTTGCATTTCTGTATATGGAAATTATTAGTTGTAGATCTAGCTTTTATTTGTTATCGATATTGTATGTTTATTGTCACGATAGTATTGCCTGTGAGTTTAGTCTCCATTTTAAACCATGGATTGTTCAGTCTGATTTGATTTGAAAGTTAGTTTTAGTTCTGATGGTTTGTTTCCTTAGTTTGCTACATAGGTCAAACATCTCGATATTTTTCTTCTTTCAACAGTAGAGAACTAAGTCAAGCTTTGTACAAGTAATGCTAGTTTGCGACAAAAATATCTAGTTCTTGATTGGTTTTTTCTTAAACAGAACTTTTCCCATAATTCTCTCTTGAGGAAAATTGCTAAATCATGGTAGCATGTGTTAAAGCTATTGCTCTGCTAGAGGGCAGATTCTTCCTTTGGCTTGCTCTCGAGCATCGCTGCCGGACAGCTGATAGGTTTGAGCACCACAGCCATCTCACAAGCGCTGGAGTGAGCCGGGCATCTATTCATGAGCTGCCCATGGGGCTTGGCAGCTCTGGCTGCTCGTCCTACAGTGGTCTGGGCCATGTTTGCAGCACTGCATCGATGGATGACTCCCTAGTGGACTGTCACCTGGTTGATAGAAAGGCACAAGCAAATCCCAGAGAAAAACCAGGAGTTCGAGTACCACTGGTGCAGTGGTGCTACATGTATGGTCAATGGCGGAAGCAGGGTCTAGCAAGAAACAGCAGGTTGTTCCAAAATGTAGTAGATGGTATGAAAATAGAGGTGGAGCGGTGGAGAGAGGGCTACCACCCCAGGTTGTACGAGCTGAGCCTCCATGTGGAGCAGGGTCTAGTATATGTGTTATGTGTTGCTCCTTTTTGCGTGCTAACACCGTGGTCACTTGTTGCCCTGTTTCTCTTGTGCCTATTGTGTTTCTTAATGAAAAGGTTTGTAAATACGTTTTGTGTTCTTTACTACAATCACTTTGTCTGGAATTTGGTAAAACTAAACCATGCAATCGATGTATTAAATGCTATTTTAGTCTATCACCTTTTAATGCTTAAAGATTTGCTGCATACTGTTGCAATGTATATGTTCCTTTCGAACAACTATTAAAATGTTGTTCTATGTAGCCATCCAGCAACGTCATTTTTTTTTTTTCAAAAATAAAGCCCCAATCAAAGTGCCTTCAGTTTTATGAACCTGCGACAAACTAGAGACAAAAGTGTGAATTCTGAGCCATGAACATTACATCACTGAACTGTCACCTTGAAGTGTTATTCTTTTCCTGCCATTATTTGAACATTTGGTTTTTTCTCCAAATTATCTTTTGTGGTCCATGTTCATCTTATTGATGGAAAACATTTCATGTGTTGCAGGTTTCGTCAACATTGATAACTGATAGGTATAATGTAGAAAAGTGTTGGAGGAGTCATGCCATCTAGCGACAAGCAATTAGCATTCTCGGTGAAAACAGCAGCATCGCGTGAGCTGCTAAACAAAGGTACAAACATCGTAAATATGTCTCAAGGCACTTCTCTGCCGCCAAAGGATAAAGGTGCTGCTGAAGAACCTTTGAAGGCTGTGGGCACAAAACGGCTGCATACTGATGCTCCTTCAAGCCCCGTTTATCATAATGTTTATGTACGGCGAAAGGTGGAAACCGAACATAATAAAGTGAACTCGTCTCCGGAGATGAAGGTTATTGGCAAGGACAAAACAAAGCAGCAGGAGGGACAGCGAAATGTGGAAACTGAACATAGTAAAGTGAGTTGTTCTCAAGAGTTGAAGGGTAGTGGAAGTGCGAAAACAAAAGGGCAGGAGATACAGAAAATGGAAACTGAACATAGTAGAGTGAACCCTTCTCAAGAGTTGAAGGGTAGTGGAAGCGAGAAAACAGAGGAGCAGGAGGAACAGAAAGTGAAAACTGAACATAGTAAAGTGAGCTCTTCTAAAGAGTTGAAGGGTAGTGGAAGCGAGAAAACAAAGGAGCAGGAGGAACAGAAAATGAAAACTGAACATAGTAAAGTGAGCTCTTCGAAAGAGTTGAAGGGTAATGGAGGAGAAAAAATAGAAGAGCAAGAGGATCAGCAAATGGTGCAATGTGATCAAGTCAGTAAGCCAGAAGTGGCACCTCCTATTGCTGAATCTGGAATAAAAGAGCAGGATGAACAGCAAACGGTGCAAGTGAATAAGCCGGAAGTGGCACCTCCTATTTCTGAATCTGGAATAAAAGAGCAGGATGAACAGAAAACGGTGCAACATGATGAAGTCAATAAGCCAGAAGTGGCACCTTCTAATGCTGAATCTGGAATAAAAGGGCAGGATGGACAGCAAATGATGCAACATGATCAGGTCAATAAGTCAGAAATGGCACCTATTCCTGAATCTGGAATAAAAGATCAGGATGGACAGCAAATGATGCAACATGATCAGGTCAATAAGTCAGAAATGGCACCTATTCCTGAATCTGGAATAAAAGATCAGGATGAACAGCAAATGATGCAACATGATGAGGTTGATAAGCCAGAAACCGGAATAAAAGAGCAGGAGGAACAGCAAACTGTACAACATGATCAGATCAATAAGCCAGAAGTGGCACCTCCTATCTCTGAATCTTGCATAGAAGAGCAGGAGAAACGGCAAACTGTACAACCAGATCAAGTCAATAAGTCAGAAGTGGCAGCTCCTGTTGCTGAACTTAGGATAACAGAGCAGGAGGAACCGCAATTGGTACAACCATATCAGGTCAATAAGCCAGAAGTGGCACCTCCTGTTGCTGAACCTAGGATAACAGAGCAGGAGGAACCGCAAATGGTACAACACGATCAGGTCAATAAGCCAGAAGTGGCACCTACTATTGCTGAATCTGTAGATCTAGTCTCATCTGAAATGTCTGAATCTGGAGGGCTAGAGCCATCTAAATCTCCTGAAGAAACACATGCAGAAACTGTACCAAAGATAGATGAGCTGCCGATTGCTTCTGCTAACGAGCCCCCGGTCACTCCTAGCACCACCGTTCAAGGTGATATCCATAGACCAGGCAACCAAAACCCGTACTGGAGTGAGAGATATGATCGATTACAGACATATTTGGAGAACTGTGATCGGTCACCCCAGGAGGGTTATATGCGAAGTAAGAAATTTTGGGCGGCAACAATAGTTATTTATAAACTGATTTTTCTCACGGGGTATTGACTTCTTCCTCCCAATTACAGTGCTTAGGTCACTCTCAGCAGCCGGTCGAAGCATGCATGCGATTGAGCTGGAGAAAAGGGCAATACACCTCCTAGTGGAGGAAGGTGATACTTCACTTGCCTTATTTTGCTTTCGTATCGTTCTTGAAGCTTATATTTCAGCCGTCATATTGGACTGTCTTATCATGTTGCATATTTATGCTGCAAAATCTCAGTAGCTTGATATTGTGGAAAACATTATTGGTACGGGTAGCATCTGAGGCACGGTATCTCTATTTGAGTGCAATGTGCCCACTATATTGCATGACGGCTGGAACACCTCATCATGGCCTGTACTATGCACGAAAGAAAACAACTCTGAAGTTAATTACAGTATTAGTGTGTCAGCCGTATATGGTGTCAGCATTCCAAGCAAGTGTAGGTATTTGAGATCCATAATTGGAACACCGAGCTGATGACCCAATCACTCTGCCTGAATATGTTTCAACATCGATAAACCTATGTTTTAATGTTGTTTCCTGCCGTCTCAGCGCTACGAGTCCTGACTGATATTAATTGTTTGAATCCGTGTGTCATGCATTTGCCATGTAAAATCACATATTTTTCATTATGGCCCAATTCGTCAAGCATTTATCGGACCGACATGTTACCAACATCAGTTCTTGTATATATATTTGTTTCAAGAACTTACATCCTGCATGCACTAACACCGTATCACGCAGGTAAAGAGCTGCAACGGATGAAGGCTTTGAATGTTTTGGGGAAAGTTTCTCCGAACGGCCCTCCGAAGCAGGATCCCTTGCAGCGGCCGTGCCAGAAATGAGACAGGTTGAAGATATCTCTGTAGAGCCAAAAATATATGCATCATGTATA
Organism: Triticum aestivum; assembly: GCF_018294505.1. Lineage (NCBI taxonomy): Eukaryota > Viridiplantae > Streptophyta > Magnoliopsida > Poales > Poaceae > Triticum > Triticum aestivum. The sequence continues at coordinate 36,196 of NW_025225085.1, forward strand.
CATTGCAGAAAGGACATGTTCTGCTTAGCACTTTTCTTCTCAGGGTTTTCCTTTTTCTTTTGTTTTTACCTATACTCGGCGCTGTGCTGTGGGTATGTTGTTATATAGTGTAATTATAAGAGTTAACTTGTTTGGTTAAACCTGCCAGGCTTAATGCCCAAGCCTACTAACTGTTTATACCCATGCGTGCCTTTTTATTTATTCTTCTTTTGTATACTCTTTTCTTTGAGCTATTTGTTTCATTCTTTTGTTATATTGCACTTGTGCAGATAGTTTATTTAGTGAAAAAAGACATGAAGGTGACAGCACTAGTAGAAAAAGGGCGTTTAGTTCCGGTTCATAAGGGCCTTTAGTCCCGGTTCTGGAACCGGCACTAAATGGTCATTACTAAAGCCTCCCCCTTTAGTCCCGGTTTTTACACGAACCGGGACTAAAGGCTCTCCACGTGGCCGCTGCCTGGAGGTCCACCTTTAGTCCCGGTTGGTAACACCAACCGGTACTAAATGAAATTTTATGTTTTTTTAAAAAAAATGAATTTTTTTTTGGAATATTTTTTTTTGTTTTCAAATTTCTGAATTATTTTAACCTCTCATCTCTAATCATCCCTCATCACTACTCAATTTAACCTCTAATCACCCCCATCATCTAACTTTCCGGACGGTCACCCATCCTCTCACTACTCCAGCCTAAGCACGCTTAACTTTCGGGTTCTATTCTCCCACATTTCCAAGCCTGCACTTGTTGTTTTCCTGACAATAGTAAGATGTCAATCCTATTAACCTCAGGAATTTAGCTTGAGCATGAAGTCATACATTTCACTGTTTGAGTTTGAAACTATTGTTCTAAAAAATAACACTAATATTTAGTAACACTAATATTTCTTGAAAAATTAGTTTGACCATTCTTTGACCACAGTTTGACCATAGTTTGACCAAAATTCAAAAAAACTGAAATAATTATTTAGTAACACTAATATTTTTGAATAATTATTTAGTAACACTAATACTTCTTGAATAAATAGTTTGACCATAGTTTGACCAGATTTAACAAAACTTTAAAAAAACCTGAAATTTGATGAATTTTTTTGCCTCAAGATCTTAAAAGCCTCGTAACTTTTTTTCTGTTAGATTTTTGATGATTTTGAAAATGTTTAATAGGGTTCCCTTGGTTAAATTCGGATATAACTTTTCGAGTAGATGATTTTTCATATAAAAAACTTTTTCATCCGAGTTAGTATGCAAAAGTTATGCCCATTTTACAAATTCCAGAGAGATTTTGCAAATAAAGTTGAAATTCATATTTGCAAATTTTCCCAACAACTAGACCACATATCACATGGGAAACTTATTTTCTTTTATTTTTTTGACATTTCCATCATTTTCTTTTATTTATTTTTTTAAACTGAAAAGGCGATCCACACGGGGGGTAGAGTTTGAAAATGGGACCTTTAGTACCGGTTCGTGCCATGAACCGGTACTAATGCCTCAAACCCCATTAGTACCGGCTGGTGGCTCGAACCGGGACTAAAAGTCTAACCTTTAGTACCGGTTGGTGCTACGAACCGGTACTAATGGGCATCACACCCTTTAGTCCCGGTTCGTGGCACCAACCGGGACTAAAAGGTCCAGACGAACCGGGACAAATGGCCCACGTGGCCCGGCCGCCCCCCTGGGCTCACGAACCGGGACTAATGCCCCCATGGGTCCCGGTTCTAGACTGAACCGGGACTAATGGGCTAACCTGGCCTGGACCAAAGCCCTCTTTTCTACTAGTGCAGTTTTGTCTGGTTTACTATGTCACTTTCATTTCTTGATAAAAATTTTAGCATATGTTGCCCGAACAAAAGCCAGCGCAAACTCAGGTGGTGACTGTTGGAAATATGCCCTAGAGGCAATAATAAATTGGTTATTATTATTATTATATTTCCTTGTTCATGATAATCATTTATTATCCATGCTATAATTGTATTGATAGGAAACTCAGATACATGTGTGGGTACATAGACAACACCATGTCCCTAGTAAGCCTCTAGTTGACTAGCTCGTTGATCAATAGATGGTTACGGTTTCCTGACCATGGACATTGGATGTCGTTGATAACGGGATCACATCATTAGGAGAATGATGTGATGGACAAGACTCAATCCTAAGCCTAGTACAAAGATCGTGTAGTTCGTATGCTAGAGCTTTTCTAATGTCAAGTATCATTTCCTTAGACCATGAGATTGTGCAACTCCCGGATACCGTAGGAATGCTTTGGGTGTACCAAACGTCACAACGTAACTGGGCGGCTATAAAGGTGCACTACGGGTATCTCTGAAAGTGTCTGTTGGGTTGGCACGAATCGAGACTGAGATTTGTCACTCCGTGTGACGGAGAGGTATCTCTAGGCCCTCTTGGTAGGACATCATCATAATGTGCACAATGTGGTGACATGGCAAAATGCAGGCTTGACATGCAGGGGCCGAGCTACAGAGTGGGCCGCGGCCCATCCTGGGATTTTGGATCTACTTATATACCTATGAACGGCCCACCCTAGGATTTTGGATCTACTTATACCTACGAATTTTTAACCGGGCCAGAGAAAAACAATCGGCCCAATCAAACTTACAAGAGAGTTACTGTGTTATTTTTACCTTATCAGACCGTGATGGCATGTACTATTGCACTGTGTTATTTTTACCTTACCAGACCGCAGGCAGTGTGTGTAATTCTCATGTATGTGCTGCAGGGCTTGGGGACGTCGGCGATAGGCTCCACCTTCTACCATTGCTGCTACCGCACAAGGATGTGGGTAGAGCACGGGCCATCGAGGCCCTGCTGGACGACTTGAGCCTCCGAGGTGTCAGGCATGGTGGTGTGGGAGACGAGAGAACTCATCTGGACTGTGAGAGCGCCGCCAGACAGCCATGAGTCCAACCAGAACGTCATAGTTCGCCTGTTCCGGATGGAGACACTGGAGACCGCCCTGTACATAGGCATATGTTTGGCTAGGGAGGTCCAGTGCGGTCCGGGGAGCGACGACGTCTCCGCTGTGCTCAGTAGTGAGTGCCCGAGCTCTGCCCAAACCCAGCGAGCCCACGACACCTCCTGGCGCGAGTGTAGACGATGAAGGAGCTTCATCAGGAGGCACCGGTTCTGGACTGGAAGAGCATGCACCCCTAGCCCTCCCTCCTCCTTGGGATGAACCACGCGGTCCCATGCAACGAGGCACTGGGCTCCCGATGCTCTGTCTGCTCCGCACAAGAGGAAGGAGCGACACAGGGTGTCAATTTCCCGGAGGACAGAAGGCGGGATCTCCATCGCCGCCATGGCATATGCGAGGAGCGCGTCCAACATGGCGTTT
>NW_025225085.1:39799-44738 GCF_018294505.1 Triticum aestivum
CAGCCGGAAAGGTAGTGCCCCGCTTTGGTAATGAGCGGGAGGAAGTCAACCATCAAAAGCTTGTGGTCGGAGAGCGGAAGGCCTAGGTAGACTTGAGGGAAACTCCCCACAACGCGGTCCAACACCTAGACCATCTCATGAAGCTCGCCCTCAGGGACGTGCACGGGCGCGGCGATGCTTTTGTGGAAGTTGATGATGAGCCATGTCATAGCTGCGAAATCATCGAGGATGCCCTTTAGGCGCCGCACCGCACCCAACTCCGCACAGGACCAGAGAGGGGGCCTTGCGGGTCTCGCAGAACTGCACAATCTGCAACGCGAGCACAAAGTTCTCGGAGATGCTTCGGCCCTTGATGAAACTGGATTGATCAATGTCCACTACATCGACGATTTGTTGTTGTAGACGAGTGGTCTTAACTTTGCAAGAGATATTGACATCACAATTCTGTAGCGAGATGGGGCGGAAACCAACAGGCGCGAGCACCCCCTCGGCCTTGGGAAGCAGCACAATATGCGTGTGGTTGATACAGGAGAGGTTCACAGAGTTGTCATAGAACCCCTCAATCAATTGCAGCATGTCGTCGCGGACCAGCGGCCAGGCGGCTTGGCAGAAGGATGGACCCAAGCCATTGGGCCCGACAATGCTGTTCTGTCGAGGCCCTTGATAGCAGCTTCGAACTCCGCCATGTCGAAGGAGGGGGTTGGACTAGGCTGGCACCGTCAACAGTGGCGACTCCCTCGTACAACTCCTGCAGGTCAAAGGGCCAGACGGAGTCCCTGGCCTGGCCAAGGAGGTCAGCGTAGAAGGCTTGGAGGGCCACTGCCATGGCCGCGTGGCCGACGACGATGACGTCGCCAACGTTCAACGGTTTGATCCGGTTGGACAGGTAGCGTTGGGACGCCTGGGCCTGGGCGTTGGGACGCCACCAGAACGCAGCATGCTAGTGGACGGTGAGAGCTAGCGTGGCCTCATGTAACAGTCAAAAAGATCAATAATAAATTTGCAGTTATTATCATGGAGAAGGACAAACCGGTGATTTGCTTTCCAAAACTTTGCAGCGCGATGAAAGGATTTTACCCGAGCAATAATGTATTTAGCGCCATCCGCAGTCCCGTGCGGGGTAGCCCCGGAGGGTGAGGTAGTAGGGAGGAACATATGATCCAGGAGCCACTTGTTCTCAAAGGGAAACTGGCGAGGGGTTGGCATTTGGGTGGAGGCTGTGACGAGGAGCAGGAAGTGGTCAGAAGTGATGCGGGGGCAGGAGGTGAGGGAGGAGATGGGAAGAGCAGCGTCCCAGTCGTGTTAAACAACGCACGATCGACGCGTGCGAGGGTGGGAGGGGATCGACGATTTATCCAAGTGTACAAATGGCTAGAGAAGGATAGTTCAATTAGCGACAGGGAATCGATCATGGCATTGAATCGAGACACAAGAGAGGCACAAACGTTGCCGTTATTTTTCTCGTCCGGGTACCGGATAAGATTGAAATCACCTAGCGACAGCAAGGGCCACAATATCGAACCCGAGAGGACCTCCATCTCATCAACAAAATCTTGCATGAAGGAATGATCAGATGGGGCGTAGACATTTGTGACTGGAAAAACCAAATTAGAAGACATTGAGGAGAGCACGATGGCCCAGAGTGGTATAAGCGAATGGCGCCCTGCTCACGCGACGCCTCTAGCGACGCCTCATGTGCCCCTGTCGGCGACACCTCCACCCACCGCCTTCTGCGCCGTTGTCACTCCAGACCGCGGCGACCACCCCCTAGAGGACTACCCTGGTGAGCCGCCTACCTCTCCGAGCAGTGTCGCCAAGGATCTGGTCCCTTGGAGTGATGTCCAAAGCGTCGTCCCCGTCGTCGTCCCCGCCCAGGTGAGGCATTCCAGTCATGTGTCCTCAGTCAATGTTGGTTATCTAAAATACAATCTAGTCCTACCTTCATGGTTTTAAATAGCGTGCTATAGCGTATAGAAGAGGTCCCGCGCTAAGGGAATTCCGAAACACATTTTAAATAGCATTTAGAAAAGGCCAGCCGCTAAGAGGCATAGCCCACTATTTTAAACTATGCTTACCATATGATGGATCTTGAGATGAAAGACCTTGTGATACACTAGTAGAAAACAGGGCTAACGTTCCGGCCTGGCCATCCCATTAGTCCCGGTTCTTCAAGAACCGGGACCCACGGGGGCTATTAGACCCGGTTCATGAGCCCAGGGGGCGGCCAGGGCCTCGTGGGCATTGGTCCCGGTTCGTGTGGAACCATTTGTCCCGGTTCAAGCCACGAACCGGGACCAATGGTCCTCGCTCCTGGCCCACAACCATTGGTCCCGGTTCGTGGCTTGAACCGGGACAGAAGGGACGGCTTTAGTCCCGGTTCATGCCACGAACCGGGACAAATAACTTGCCTATATATATGCACCACCGCGGCAGAGCACTCCAGAGTGCTCTGTTTTGTCAAGCCGGCGAGGTGAGGGCATTTGGATGCTCTAGTAAACCTCCTATGCACATCAGGTGTTCGATGAAATGCCCGAGCCACACTAGTTAAGCTTTCTCCTCTCGAAATTCGACCTCCGAGCTCCATTTTCAACGAGATTTGTCTAGATTTAGCAGTCCATCATGCCCCGTCCCCGCCCCGTCTTCACCACCGTCGATCGCCCGTGCCGATCTCGTCGCCGGCACCACCGTGGTGAGCCTCTTGTTCTTATCTTCTTTCTGAAAGAAAAAAAATCTGACTTCAGATAGATACTTGTCTAATTTTCTTACTTTTATTATTCCTTGTTATTATTTAGTGCGATGGTTTTGGTATCCGCCCCCGTCGGCCCTCGTCCTGTCTATGATTCAGATGTGGTATGTATTATCTTTTCATAACTATTTGGTTCATTTATTGTTTATGACAATTATGCTGACCAATGTGACATAGATTTTATTTATCTAGGAGGTTGTTGAACCGGAAATTCCAACCGACCCTATTGTCGAGAGGTTAAATTTAGTTGAAGAAGAAAGCAATTACTTGAAGGAAAAAATAAGAAAAATTGAGGAGGAGAAGATGATATTGGAGTTGCATGTTGCGGATGTCGTCGATGATCACAAGGTCAAGATGGATGCAATGCGGTTGAAGATTAAAAAGATTAGAAAATATGCCATTCATACCGAGGCTTGGTATCATTATGCAGTTGGATCAGTTGTTACCTTGGTTGCGATTATGATCTCATTTGTTATTGCATTGAAATGTTTTACATAATTTCAATGTATTGTTTAATTAGATGCTCTAGAGAGCTATATGTTGTTCAATGAGAACTATGTATGTACTTTGGTTTTAATGCTCTGGAGAACTATGTATGTACTTTGGTTTCAGAGTTCATTTCAAATGCTTTTCAATTTCATGGTCTTATAGCTCAAAATAATCAGTAAATGCATGAAAAATAACAAATGTAGTCAGAAAGGATTGTAAATGGATGATGTGGCCTTGAATGGTGCATTTTGAACATAGAAAAACAAGGGAGTTCAAATAATTTCAAAAAAAAGAAATCCCTTTGTAACAAACGAGTTTTCGTATGAAACCCTGATACTTCGAAAGAGATTGTCTGTTTTGTACACGAAGTGCATCCAGTTTTTGCCGTAAGCCTCAGTAGTTTCTTGCACAAGCTACGTGGGTGAAATGATGATACCATGCCAACTTGGAACCTTTTCAGAGTTCATTTCAAATGCTTTTCAATTTCATGGTCGTATAGCTCAAAATAATCAGTAAATGCATGAAAAATAACAAATGAAGTCAGAAAGGGTTGTAAATTGATGATGTGGCTTTGAATGGTGCATTTTGAACACAGAAAAACAATGAAGTTCAAATAAGTTCAAAAAAATTGAAATCCCTTTGTAACAGATGAGTGTCCGTATGAAACCCTGATACTTCGAAAGAGATTGTCCGTTTTGTACACGAAGTGTATCCAGTTTTTGCCGTAAGCCTCTGTATTTTCTTGCACATGCTATGTGGGTGAAATGATGATACCATGCCAACTTGGAACCTTATCAGAGTTCATTTTAAATGCTTTTCAATTTCATGGTCTTATAGCTCAAAATAATCAGTAAATGCATGAAAAATAACAAATGAAGTCAGAAAGGGTTGTAAATTGATGATGTGGCTTTGAATGGTGCATTTTGAACACAGAAAAACAAGGGAGTTCAAATAAGTTCAAAAAATGAAATCCCTTTGTAACAGACGTGTTTCCTATGAAACCATGATACTTCGAAAGAGATTATCTGTTTTGTACACGAAGTGCATCCAGTTTTTGGCGTAACCCTTTGTACTTTTTCACACATGCTATGTGGGTGAAATGATTATACCATGCCAACTTGAAACCTTTTCAGAGTTCATTTCAAATGATTTTCAATTTCATGGTCTTATAGCTCAAATAATCAGTAAATGCATGAAAAATAACAAATGTAGTCAGAAAGGGTTGTAAATTGATGGTGTGGCTTTGAATGGTGCATTTTGAACATAGAAAAACAAGGAAGTTCAAATAAGTTCAAAAAAATGAAATCCCTTTGTAACAGACGAGTTTCCGTATGAAACCCTGATACTTCGAAAGAGATTGTCTGTTTTGTACATGAAGTGCATCCAGTTTTTGCCGTAAGCCTCTGTACTTTCTTGCACATGCTATGTGGGTGAAATGATGATTCTATGCCAACTTGGAACCTTTTCATAGTTCATTTCAAATGCTTTTCCCTTTCATGGTCTTGTAGCTCAAAATAATGAGTAAATGCATGAAAAAATACAAATGAAGTCAGAAAGGGTTGTAAATTGATGATGTGGCTTTGAATGGTGCATTTTGAACACAGAAAAACAATGGAGTTCAAATAAGTTCAAAAAAATTGAAATCCCTTTGTAACAGACGATTTTCCGTATGAAACCCTGATACTTCGAAAGAGATTGTCCGTT
>NW_025225086.1:0-10845 GCF_018294505.1 Triticum aestivum
TTCGGTGGTTTTGTCAGGGCAGCCAGAGTGCGCTTCACTTTCACCCGATCTACCTTCTCCTCCGGAGGTGGATGTTTCTTTGCTTTCACCCCCTCAAAGAAGTTCCTCACTTCTTCTCGCGCGATCTCGGCGTTCTCCTCCAGGGTCCTCTCATATGGTAACTTCTCTGAAGTCTTCAGAGAAGGACCGAATTTGTATGTCCTCCCGCCTCTGGTTGTACTGCTAGACGCCGACCGAGCAGACGGAGCGGTTGTCTTCTTTACTTGCTTAAGAGGCGGAGGAGAAGGACTACGACGCGCCGGAGCAGCTGGAGCGGCGGCAGGTCTCTTCCGCCCTTGCTGACGAGGCGGAGAAGGAGGAGGTTGGCTGCTCGGGCGCGTCGGTGCAGGCGGAGAAGGAGGCGGAGTGCCGCCACGCGCCGGAGAAGGAGCTGGCCGAGGGCCCTGATCGTCACTCGCCGGAGGAGGAGGCGGTGGAGGCGGAGTGCCCTGACTTGCTGGAGGAGGAGGAGGAGGCGGAGGCATCCAGTTCGGAAGGTTGATGAGCTCCTTCCGCCATAGGCATGGAGTCTTCAGAGCAGACCCCAGCCGAGTCTCCCCTTCACCGGTAGGGTGGTCAAGCTGGAGGTCCTCAAATTCCTCCGTTATCTCATCCACCATCACCCTAGCATATCCTTCTGGAATCGGCCGGCAGTGAAAAGTTGCGCCGGGTTCAGTAGGATAAACAGAGCCAACAGCCGCCTTGACCTTCAAATTCATCCATTGCGTCATAAGGTGGCAATTTTGAGACTCCGTTATAGCATCCACGGGATAGCTGGCAGGAGCCGTCAAGGCATGCTCCGGCTGAAGCAGCTCGGTGGAAACCATGCTGCTTCTGCGCTGAGATGGCGGGGTAGCTTCGAGGGAGGCTTCGGCAGTACGTTTGCTGCGATTTTCTTCTCATTCCTCTATCGCGTCTACCCTTGCTTGCAGCGCCTGCATTTGGGTCTGCTGCACTTTTTTCCTCCTCTCATGAGATTTGTAACCGCCTGCGTCCGGAAACCCAACCTTCCACGGAATGGAGCCTGGCATGCCTCGTGTCCGTCCAGGGTGCTCAGGATTCCTGAGGGCCATTGTGAGCTCGTCGTTCTCTCTGTCTGGAAAGAACGTCCCTTCCTGCGCTGCTTCGATATACTGCTTAAGCTTACTGACTGGTATGTCCATTTGATCGTTCGTCCAAATGCACTTTCCTGTTACAGGGTCCAAGGGTCCGCCAGCCCCGAAGAACCAAGTCCGGCAACGGTCTGGCCAGTTAATTGTCTCTGGTTCGATCCCTTTATGAACCAGATCATTCTCAGTCTTGGACCACTTAGGCCGGGCTACGAGGTAGCCACCTGACCCCGTGCTATGGTGAAGCTTCTTCTTCGCAGCATTTTATCCGGGACTCCATTCCAGAACAACTTTGCAGAACTTCGTACCAACATGCCCTGGTTACTTCCGGCTAATGATGAAGGCATGGATTTCTTCAATACTTTGACACTAGGAAACCTCTCTCGACCCCTCGGCGATCCTCGACCCTTCGAACCCTCGACGACCCTGGTACCCTCGACCCCTAGATGACCCTCTTCTTCCTCTCATGTTCGAGAGGATCGCCGAGGGGTCGGGAGGTTGCCTAGTGTCAAAGGATTCAACAAAACCATGTCTTCATCATTAGGCGAAAGTAACATGTGCATGATGGTACGAAGCTCTTCAAAGTTGTTCTGGAACGGAGTCCCGGATAGGATAATTCGCTTTTTGGTACAAAGTTCAGAAAGAGCCTTTCGAATATCGCTATTTGGAAGGCCTTTGCTGAATTCGTACCAAAAGGAGGATTATTCTATCCGGGACTCCATTCCTGAACAACTTTGCAGAACTCCGTACCAACATGCCCTGGTTACTTCCGGCTAATGATGAAGGCATGGATTTCTTCAATACTTTGACACTAGGAAACCTCTCTCGACCCCTCGGCGATCCTCGACCCCTCGAACCCTCGACGACCCTGGAACCCTCGACCCCTAGACGACCCTGCTGGAACCCTCGACCCTCGAACCTATAGAACCCTCGAACCCTCGACCCTGAAACCCTCGACCCTTGACCCCTTAACGACCCTTGACCCTCTACCCTAGTTCCCGACCCTCGACCCCTCGAAGAGAAGAAATAAATAAGAAGAAGAAAAAAGAAGAAAAAGAAGAGGAGAAGGAAGAAAGGAATAGTGGAGAACAAGAGAAGTACACTGATGCATTGCGTCCTTGCATCGACAATGACCCGGCGGAGATCATCATCATCGGGCACATCGTCTGGTTCCTCTTGATCTTCAGCAGCTTCACCCGTGGCAGCATCATTGGGCACATCGTCTGGTTCCTCTTGATCTTCACCAGCTCCCCCCGTTGCAGCATCACCATATTTAGGGGGCACATAGTTGTCATCGTACTCTTCTTCTTCGCCGTCTTCCATCATAACCCCTATTTCTCCGTGCCTCGTCCAAACATTATAGTGTGGCATGAAACCCTTGTAAAGCAGGTGGGAGTGAAGGATTTTCCGGTTAGAGTAAGACCTCGTATTCCCACATTCAGTGCATGGACAACACATAAAACCATTCTGCTTGTTTGCCTCAGCCGCATAGAAAAACTCATGCACGCGCTTAATGTACTCGCGGGTGTGTCTGTCACCGTACATGCATTGTCGGTTCATCTGTGTGCATTATATATAATTAAGTGTCCAAATTAATAGAAGTTCATCATCACATTAAAACCAAAGTGCATACATAGTTCTCATCTAACAACATATAGCTCTCCAGAGCATCTAATTAATTAAACTATACATTGAAACTATGTAAAACATTTCAATGCGAAAACAAATGCGATCATAATCGCAACCAAGGTAACAATTGATCCAACGGCATAATGATACCAAGCCTCGGTATGAATGGCATATTTTCTAATCTTTCTAATCTTCAAGCGCATTGCATCCATCTTGATCTTGTGATCATCGACGACATCCACAACATGCAACTCCAATATCATCTTCTCCTCCTCAATTTTATTTATTTTTTCCTTCAACAAATTGTTTTCTTCTTCAACTAAATTTAACCTCTCGACAATAGGGTCGGTTGGCATTTCCGATTCACATACATCCTAGATAAATAAAATCTATGTCACATCGGTCGGCATAATTTTCATAAACAATAAATGAACCAATAGTTATAAAGATAATATACATACCAAATCCGAATCATAGACAGGACGAGGGCCGACGGGGGCGGATACCAAAACCATCGCACTATATAAGATGCAATAATAAATGTAAGAAAATGATACAAGTATCTATCTAAACATACAAGTAAGAATATTTTTCCTTTCAGAAAGAAGATAAGAACAAGAGGCTCACCACGGTGGTGTCGGTGATGAGATCGGCGCGGGTGATCGACGGCGGTGAAGACGGGGACGGGGCGTGACGGACCGCTAAATCTAGACAAATATCGAGGAAAATGGAGTTGGAGGTCGAGCTTCGAGAGGAGAAAACTTAAGTAGTGTGGCTCGGGCATTCCATCGAACACCTCATGTGCATAGGAGGTGAGCTAGAGCACCACAAAGCCCTCTCCCCCTCGGCCAGAAAAAACAGAGCACTGTGCTCTGCTCTTGCGCGAGGGGGTATATATAGGAACCTCATTGGTCCCGGTTGATGACATGAACCGGGACTAGAGGGAAGCCTTTGGTCCCGGTTCAAGCCACCAACCGGGACCAATGGTGGTGGGCAAGGAGCGAGGCCCATTGGTCCCGGTTCGCCCGGCCGGCCCCCTGGGCTCACGAACCGGGACCAATGCCCACATTAGTCCCGGTTCTAGACTGAACCGGGACTAATGGGCTGAGCCGGCCTGGACCATAGCCCTGTTTTCTACCAGTGGACACAGGTGATGGGGAGTTCACCGAAGACCGTCTGGTCATGGAGGCGATTCATCGCTCCGTCCCGCCAGAGATGACCATGTCTTCATCATTAGGCGAAAGTAACATGTGCATGATGGTACGAAGCTCTTCAAAGTTATTCTGCAACGGAGTCCCAGATAGGATAATTCGCTTTTTGGTACAAAGTTCAGAAAGAGCCTTCCGAATATCGCTATTTGGAAGGCCTTTGCTGAATTCGTACCAAAAGGTGGATTATTCTTGGGACTCCATTCCAGAACAACTTTGCATAACTTCGTACCAACATGCCCTGGTTACTTCCGGCTAATGATGAAGGCATGGATTTCTTCAATACTTTGACACTACGAAACCTCTCTCGACCCCTCGGCGATCCACGACCCCTCGAACCCTCGACGACCCTGGAACCCTCGACCCTAGACGACCCTCTTCTTCCTTTCATGTTCGAGAGCATCGCCGAGGGGTCGGGAGGTTACCTAGTGTCAAAGGATTCAACAAAGCCATGTCTTCATCATTAGGCGAAAGTAACATGTGCATGATGGTACGAAGCTCTTCAAAGTTGTTCTGGACGGAGTCCCAGATAGGATAATTCGCTTTTTGGTACAAAGTTCAGAAAGAACCTTCCGAATATCGCTATTTGGAAGGCCTTTGCCGAATTCATACCAAAAGGCGGATTATTCTATCCGGGACTCCATTCCAAAACAACTTTGCAGAACTTCGTACCAACATGCCCTGGTTACTTCCGGCTAATGATGAAGGCATGGATTTCTTCAATACTTTGACACTAGGAAACCTCTCTCGACCCCTCGGCGATCCTCGACCCCTCGAACCCTCGACGACCCTGGAACCCTCAACCCCTAGACGACCCTGCTGGAACCCTCGACCCTTGACCCCTTAACGACCCTCGACCCTCTACCCTAGTTCCCGACCCTCGACCCCTCGAAGAGGAGAAATAAATAAGAAGAAGAAAAAAGAAGAAAAAGAAGAGGAGAAGGAAGAAAGGAATAGTGGAGAAGAAGAGAAGTACACTAATGCATTGAGTCCTTGCATCGACAATGACCCGGCGGAGATCATCATCATCGGGCACATCGTCTGGTTCCTCTTGATCTTCAGCAGCTTTACCCGTGGCAGCATCATTGGGCACATCGTCTGGTTCCTCTTGATCTTCACCAGCTCCCCCCGTTGCAGCATCACCGTATTCAGGGGGCACATAGTTGTCATCGTACTCTTCTTCTTCGCCGTCTTCCATCATAACCCCTATTTCTCCGTGCCTCGTCCAAACATTATAGTGTGGCATGAAACCCTTGTAAAGCAGGTGGGAGTGAAGGATTTTCCGGTTAGAGTAAGACCTCGTATTCCCACATTCAGTGCATGGACAACACATAAAACCATTCTGCTTGTTTGCCTCAGCCGCATAGAGAAACTCATGCACGCCCTTAATGTACTCGCGGGTGTGTCTGTCACCATACATGCATTGCCGGTTCATCTGCGTGCATTATATATAATTAAGTGTCCAAATTAATAGAAGTTCATCATCACATTAAAACCAAAGTGCATACATAGTTCTCATCTAACAATATATAGCTCTCCAGAGCATCTAATTAATTAAACCATACATTGAAACTATGTAAAACATTTCAATGCAAAAACAAATGCGATCATAATCGCAACCAAGGTAACAATTGATCCAACGGCATAATGATACCAAGCCTCAGTATGAATGGCATGTTTTCTAATCTTTGTAATCTTCAAGCGCATTGCATCCATCTTGATCTTGTGATCATCGACGACATCCGCAACATGCAACTCCAATATCATCTTCTCCTCCTCAATTTTTTTTATTTTTTCCTTCAACAAATTGTTTTCTTCTTCAACTAAACTTAACCTCTCGACAATAGAGTCGGTTGGCATTTATGATTCACATACATCCTAGATAAATAAAATCTATGTCACATTGGTCGGCATAATTTTCATAAACAATAAATGAACCAATAGTTATAAAGATAATATACATACCAAATCTGAATCATAGACAGGACGAGGGCCGACGGGGGCGGATACCAAAACCATCGCACTATATAAGATGCAATAATAAATGTAAGAAAATGATACAAGTATCTATCTAAACATACAAGTAAGAATATTTTTCCTTTCAGAAAGAAGATAAGAACAAGAGGCTCACCACGGTGGTGTCGGTGATGAGATCGGCGCGGGTGATCGACGGCGGTGAAGACGGGGACGGGGCGTGACGGACCGCTAAATCTAGACAAATCTCGAGGAAAATGGAGCTTGGAGGTCGAGCTTCGAGAGGAGAAAGCTTAAGTAGTGTGGCTCGGGCATTCCATCGAACACCTCATGTGCATAGGAGGTGAGCTAGAGCACCACAAAGCCCTCTCCCCCTCGGCCAGAAAAAACAGAGCACTGTGCTCTGCTCTTGCGCGAGGGGGTATATATAGGCACCTCATTGGTCCCGGTTGATGACATGAACCAGGACTAAAGGGAAGCCTTTGGTCCCGGTTCAAGCCACCAACCGGGACCAATGGTGGTGGGCCAGGAGCGAGGCCCATTGGTCCCGGTTCGTCCCACCAACCGGGACCAAAAGGTCCAGACGAACCGGGACCAATGGCCCACGTGGCCCGGCCGGCCCCCTAGGCTCACGAACCGGGACCAATGCCCACATTGGTCCCGGTTCTAGACTGAACCGGGACTAATGGGCTGAGCCGGCCTGGACCAGAGCCCTGTTTTCTACCAGTGGACACAGATGATGGGGAGTTCACCGAAGACCGCCTGGTCATGGAGGCGATTCATCGCTCCGTCCCGCCAGAGATGACCATGTCTTCATCATTAGGCGAAAGTAACATGTGCATGATGGTACGAAACTCTTCAAAGTTGTTCTGGAACGGAGTCCCAGATAGGATAATTCGCTTTTTGGTACAAAGTTCAGAAAGAGCCTTCCGAATATCGCTATTTGGAAGGCCTTTGCTGAATTCGTACCAAAAGGCGAATTATTCTATCCGGGACTCCATTCCAGAACAACTTTGCAGAACTTCGTACCAACATGCCCTGGTTACTTCCGGCTAATGATGAAGGCATGGATTTCTTCAATACTTTGACACTAGGAAACCTCTCTCGACCCCTTGGCGATCCTCGACCCCTCGAACCCTCGACGACCCTGGAACCCTCGACCCCTAGACGACCCTGCTGGAACCCTCGACCCTCGAACCTATAGAACCCTCGAACCCTCGACCCTTGACCCCTTAACGACCCTCGACCCTCTACCCTAGTTCCCGACCCTCGACCCCTCGAAGAGGAGAAATAAATAAGAAGAAGAAAAAAGAAGAAAAAGAAGAGGAGAAGGAAGAAAGGAATAGTGGAGAACAAGAGAAGTACACTAATGCATTGCGCCCTTGCATCGATAATGACCCGACGGAGATCATCATCATCGGGCACATCGTCTGGTTCCTCTTGATCTTCAGCAGCTTCACCCGTGGCAGCATCATTGGGCACATCGTCTGGTTCCTCTTGATCTTCACTAGCTCCCCCCGTTGCAGCATCACCGTATTCAGGGGGCACATAGTTGTCATCGTACTCTTCTTCTTCGCCGTCTTCCATCATAACCCCTATTTCTCCGTGCCTCGTCCAAACATTATAGTGTGGCATGAAACCCTTGTAAAGCAGGTGGGAGTGAAGGATTTTCCGGTTAGAGTAAGACCTCGTATTCCCACATTCAGTGCATGGACAACACATAAAACCATTCTGCTTGTTTGCCTCAGCCGCATAGAGAAACTCATGCACGCCCTTAATGTACTCGCGGGTGTGTCTGTCACCGTACATGCATTGCCGGTTCATCTGCGTGCATTATATATAATTAAGTGTCCAAATTAATAGAAGTTCATCATCACATTAAAACCAAAGTGCATACATAGTTCTCATCTAACAACATATAGCTCTCCAGAGCATCTAATTAATTAAACCATACATTGAAACTATGTAAAACATTTCAATGCGAAAACAAATGCGATCATAATCGCAACCAAGGTCACAATTGATCCAACGGCATAATGATACCAAGCCTCGATATGAATGGCATATTTTCTAATCTTTCTAATCTTAAAGCGCATTGCATCCATCTTGATCTTGTGATCATCGACGACATCCGCAACATGCAACTCCAATATCATCTCCTCCTCCTCAATTTTTTTTATTTTTTCCTTCAACAAATTGTTTTCTTCTTCAACTAAATTTAACCTCTCGACAATAGGGTCGGTTGGCATTTCCGATTCACATACATCCTAGATAAATAAAATCTATGTCACATCGGTCGGCATAATTTTCATAAACAATAAATGAACCAATAGTTATAAAGATAATATACCTAGCAAATCCGAATCATAGACTGGACGAGGGCCGACGGGGGCGGATACCAAAACCATCGTACTATATAAGATGCAATAATAAATGTAAGAAAATGATACAAGTATCTATCTAAACATACAAGTAAGAATATTTTTCCTTTCAGAAAGAAGATAAGAACAAGAGGCTCACCACGGTGGTGTCGGTGATGAGATCGGCGCGGGTGATCGACGGCGGTGAAGACGGGGACGGGGCATGAGGGACCGCTAAATCTAGACAAATCTCGAGGAAAATGGAGCTTGGAGGTCGAGCTTCGAGAGGAGAAAGCTTAAGTAGTGTGGCTCGGGCATTTCATCGAACACCTCATGTGCATAGGAGGTGAGCTAGAGCACCACAAAGCCCTCTCCCCTTCGGCCAGAAAAAACAGAGCACTGTGCTCTGCTCTTGCGCGAGAGGGTATATATAGGCACCTCATTGGTCCCGGTTGATGACATGAACCGGGACTAAAGGGAAGCCTTTGGTCCCGGTTCAAGCCACCAACCGGGACCAATGGTGGTGGGCCAGGAGCGAGGCCCATTGGTCCCGGTTCGTCCCACCAACCGGGACCAAAAGGTCCAGACGAACCGGGACCAGTGGCCCACGTGGCCCGGCCGGCCCCCTGGGCTCACGATCCGGGACCAATGCCCATATTGGTCCCGGTTCTAGACTGAACCGGGACTAATGGGCTGAGCCGGCCTGGACCATAGCCCTGTTTTCTACCAGTGGACACAGGTGATGGGGAGTTCACCGAAGACCGTCTGGTCATGGAGGCGATTCATCGCTCCGTCCCGCCAGAGATGCGGCCCACTCTTGCAGGTAACAAGACCACGAAGGAGGCATGGCACACCATCAAGACACTGCGCATCGGCGTAGATGGGTTGCATGAGTGGAAGGTGCAGACCTTTCGTGTCCGGTACCAGAAGATCAAGTTCTAGACCAGTGAGCATGTCAAAAACTTCACGATGCGCTTAGTAGGCCTCACCAAAAACACAATTGACAACAAGCGGGTGCTCCTCAAGCTTCTCTGGGTTGTCTCCAAGTAGTACGAGCAGCTAGACTAGTCCATCGAGAGCCTGGTGGATCTCTCCACCATGTCTATCATGGAAATTCTCGGGAAAGTCTCCGAGTATCACGGTGACGAAGCTCGTGAGAGCAATGGTGGCCAATTGCTGTTCACATAGGAGCAGTGGAATGCGCTCTTGAAGCAGTACAAATGTGACGGTTCTTCAAGCAGTGGGGGAGCTTCTCTGCGGTGAACCGAATCGCATTTGAGGGTGTGGGAATGTCTCCAATGGCGACAGAGGAAACAACAATGCTAGGAACAATTCTAGCGGCGGCGATGCAAGGTGCGGCGACGTGTCCCACTACTGCAAGAAACCGGGCCACTGGACGTGGATTGCTGCACGAAGATGAGGGAGGAGGTGCATCTGGTGCAAGACGTGCGGAGCGAAGGTCATGATGAACCTTTACATGTCATGACCATGTGCCAGCAGACAAATGTCAGTCATGCATGTCAAACCGACTGTAACATTTAGTCGGCAGTAGCTTAGGTAGACTCGGCATACCTTGTGAAGCATTCAGTTGGGTCGGGCATGCCGTCTAATGATCCTTTTTTGTCGGATAATCGACTAATCGACGATCACACACCTGCTCTCCTCATGGCGATGTGCGAAAGTGCTGAAGCTAGTCGGTTGCCGACTGATACCGGTTGTAGTATTTAGTTGGATGCAGTGGCACGTAGCCATGAAGGCTCACTTGGCACGAAGGAAGCTCGAGTGGGATGTCACGTGCTTCTCAATAAGGAGCGTATTAGGGTCAAACTCAGCGATGAGTGCGAGTGAGTTGAGGTCCCCTGGTACCTCGACACTAGGGGCTCAAA
Source organism: Triticum aestivum (assembly GCF_018294505.1). Classification (NCBI taxonomy): domain Eukaryota; kingdom Viridiplantae; phylum Streptophyta; class Magnoliopsida; order Poales; family Poaceae; genus Triticum; species Triticum aestivum. Next base: position 10,206 of record NW_025225086.1, read on the forward strand.
CCACATGACGGGTTACTGCGAGATGTTTGCCAGAGTGCATGGGTGAAATCCTCTGGTTATGAGGATCTGCAGCTGAAATGTTCCTTCCTAGCTTGATTTAGGTTGCAGCTTTCTATCTGTGAAACTTAATGTACTATCACTTTTGTATAATTTCTGGAGTTCAGGTATGAGTGTTTCGTCATGTGTCTAGTTGGCTTTCGTCATAACCCTACACTGCCGCTGTCCAAGGGCAGACCAATTTTATATGGTGTACTTCCAAACACCCGATTTTTGTTTCACCATATTTTATATGTTGTACTTCCAAACACCTGATTTTTGTTTTACCCTACGGTTCAAACTTGCGCTTGCTCCAGAAACACCCTAAAAACTGCCAAAATAATAGACATTGGAAGTGCAATATGTGCATTTAAGATTAGATAGAGTATGCCATACATTTTGAACTAAACACCCGTTCAAGTACGCAAACTCATGCAAACCCATACATCACCGCTCGGCAGAATATCAAGAATGGCAGTTCCGTTCTTGATTTTCCTAATCACTATATCTTCCATTCTTGCCTTTGTCTCCCATGCCCACGGTTTTCTACATCCCTTCTATTCCACTCCCATCCCCTCCTCATCTCATAACAGACCTCCAAATC
>NW_025225086.1:11242-19718 GCF_018294505.1 Triticum aestivum
CCCAACCCTTCCCTCTCCTCCGCCGCTACTGGAAGAAGACGACGGGCTAAGCCCCGGTGCTGACGGCGGTGGCGGAGGAGCCTCTACTTCTCGCGCGCGAGGGTGGCGCGGGGTATCCGGGCTAGCGGAAGTGCGCCCCAAATCCGAGCCTCCGCGGCGATGGCTCGCTCCCGGCGGTGAGCGACGGTGGATGACTAGTGGTTGAGCTGCTGCATCTGGCCGCGGCGCTACGACACCTCGGATCGGCGGCGGCATGGAGGGCTTTGGTGGGATGGTCTGCTGCGGGCGTGGTTGGCTCTCCCGTCCCATAGTGCAAGTTACTCGACAGCTTACAGCCATCGAGCGTGGCGGGGTGGTGAGCTAGCCATGGGTGCTGCTCGAAGTAGGCGCTCCCGCCGTGTGTTAGCGGCTGTGGGGAGTGTTTCACTCGGGTGATGTTCTCTCTGGTTGTATAAACCGACTAATGATGTGTGACAGTTCACTCAAGGGATGCACTTCGAGTGAGGATGTTCTCTCGAGTTCTAGTTCACTCGGATGGGCATGCCAACTGAGGATGTTCAATGAAATGCAAGTTGACTTAGATGTAGGTAGTACATCTGCTCTGGCAGATGACTATCATGTGTCCAGTCCGGGAAGGTTGGAGTAGCTAGGAGCAGTTGCGAGCAGTTGAGAGTAGGTAGGATATTTTCTTGTAGCTCTGTCTATAAGTAGCTTTGAATAGAAGCAAGAAATGAGACAGGCTCACAACCAAACACTCACTTGGGCGCACGTGTGTGTGTCGGTCCTCCGCTTCATCCCCTCTCCCTCTCACTCGGTCTGGCAAGGGACAGCTCTGCTCGGAAGACAGGCGATCTACGCACAGAGACGAGGCAGATAGAAATTAATTAGTATTACATCACTAGGTTATGCACTAGTAGATGCGGAAGGATGGTGTCGGTGGTGGCGCCTCCATAATGCCCAGGAGAGTTCGGCTGACAAGACTTGTGTGTCATACGTGCTCATGTTGCAGGGCAGGCAGGGAGGTGATCTTGGCACACCGCGCTCTGTGGGCAACGTGGGTATGTCCAGCTCCTTCTTTCCCCTACTCAAACAGACTAACTACTCAAGTTGGTCATTCCCATTGAACGTCATCAATATTACTCATCACATGTGGCAAGCTGTGGAGACACGTGATGTCGAGTTCGCCGAATACCATGTGGTCATGGAGGTGATTCTTCGCTCCGTCCTGCCCGAGATGCGGTCCACTCTTGCAGGTAACAAGACCACGTAGGAGGCATGGGACACCATCAAGACACTCCGCATCAGCGTAGACGGCTTGCATGAGTGGAAGGTGCAGGCCATTCATCTCTGCTACCAGGAGATCAAGTTCTAGACCGGTGATGATGTCGACAACTTCACCATGCGCTTGCTAGGTCTCACCAAAACCAAATCTACAACAAGCAGGTGCTCCTCAAGCTTCTCTGGGTCATCCCCAAGTAGTACAAGCAGCTAGACTGGTCCATCGAGAGCTTGGTGGATCTCTCCACCATGTCTATCATGGAACTTGTCTGGGAAGTCTCCGAGTAGGGCGGTGACGAAGCTCGTGAGAGCAATGTCGGCCAACAACTGCTCACATAAGAGCAGTGGAACATGCTCTTGAAGAAGTGCAAACACGACGGTTCTTCTGGCACTGGGGGAGCTCCTCTGCAGTGAACCGGATCACATTTGATGGTGTGGGCGTGCCTCCAATGATGACCAAGGAAACAACAATGCTGGGAGCAATTCTAGCCGCGGCAATGCAAGGCACGACGACGTGTCTTGCTAATGCAAGAAACCAGGCCACTAGACGTGGATTGCCGCACGAAGATGAGGGAGGAGGTGCATCTGGTCGAAGACATGTAAAACGGAAGTCATGATGAACCTTTAGATGTCATGACCATGTGCTAGCAGACAAATATTAGGCATGCTTGTCAAACCGACAGTAACATTTAGTCAGCAGTAGCTCAGATAGACCGGGCATACCTTGTGAACATAGTTTTAAATAGCGCGCTAAGCATCTTAGCGGCGGACCTCTTCGAAATGCTATAGCGCGCTATAGCGGAGCTATAGCGCGCTATTTAAAATGTTTGTTTATTTTTTTGGACCAAAATCTCTTAGCGCAAGACCTTTTGTAAACGCTATAGCGTGCTATAGCGGAGCAATAGCGGGCTATTTAAAACAGTGCTTGTGAAGCATTCAGTCGGGTCGGGCATGCCGTCTAATGATCCTTTTTTGTCGGATAATCGACTAATCGAAGATGACACACCTGCTCTCCTCATGGCGATGTGCAAAAATGCTAAAGCTAGTCGGGTGCCGATTGATACCGATTGTAGTATTTAGTTGGATGCAGTGGCACGTAGCCATGAAGGCTCACTTGGCTCGGAGGAAGCTCGAGTGGGCGGTCACGTGCTTCTCAATGAGGAGCGCACTTGGGTCAGACTCAGCGATGAGTGCGTGCGAGTTGAGGTCCCCTAGTACCTCGACCCCAGGGGCTCAAAACACATGACGGGTTACTGCGAGATGTTTGCCAGAGTGCATATGTGAAATCCTCTGGTTAGGAGGATCTGCAGCTGATATGTTCCTTCGTAGCTTGATTTAGGTTGCAGCTTTCTATCTGTGGAACTTAATGTATTATCACTTGTGTGTATAATTTCTGGAGTTCAGGTATGAGTGTTTCACCATGTGTTCAGGTATGAACAAGCCAGCCCGTGCGCGTGTGTTTCGGCAGTGACTGGAGGTTCCATCCGTTACATTCCATTGTGCACGTCCTTGCCGTGCTAAATGATGCCGTTATTTGCTTCCGTCCTTTCTCCACCATAAATTCATCCTATCCACCATATTTTTGCAGAATTTTTTTATCTTTGCATCTTCTCAATTGAATTCGACTAAATTTGAACTGCGATATGAAAGAACTAACGCTGCCGCTATACCTCAGTAAGGCCAATGAGATCTATTTATCCACTACGCCGGAGCTTCTACTTTTTTCGACAAAGGACATTTCACTCATTTAATACATCGAGGTTATGCAACCGAATCGAGGAATTGCCGGGCCTCTCCATAGCCCGATTTAAACAGTACAACTGAAAAAAAGCATTTCAGAGCATCTCATGATCTCACTATCGCTGCAACAGAATAATTTTGATCTATCCCAACCTAGGCTGGATTGATTTATTATTGCTGTAAAATGATGTTTATTTTTGGGACGAGTCAAGCTGGAGACACTAGTGCAGAACCGGGCAAACACCGGTTCGTAAGGCCCTTTAGTGCCGGTTCCATAACCGGCACTAAAGTGTGGTCACTAAAGCCACCCCCTCCCCTTTAGTACCGGTTCAGCACGAACCGGTGCTAAAGGGCAACCACGTGGCACGAGACAGCTCCGGGGGCCGGGAGCCCTTTAGTACCGGTTGGTAACACCAACCGGTACTAAAATGTTTGGGGGGTTTTTGGTTTTATGATTTCTTTTTCATTTAATTTTGTGTTTTTCATTTTAATTCTTTTTCGTTTGCTGGTATTTTACGATACTACACATTATACACGTTATGCATATATATATATATATATATATATATAGAGAGAGAGAGAGAGAGAGAGAGAATTTCTAGTAGAACCAATCATATATATATCATCAATGTCTCACAAACCACCATATTAATTCACACATACACACATGTATAGCTATATACAATTTCTCCTACATATGCATGTTGCCTTCGGAGCCAGTGGCATTAGCCTAATTGGTGCCTTCGGAGCACGATGACAATTGGAAGTGGTTCATGACCTGGTCGATGGGGGCGGTAGCGGGTAATAGTATTCTCCCTTCGGATTTATGACCTGGTCGAGCAAAAATCCCGCTATTTCCTCTTGAAGTGCTTCTACGCGCTCCGTTTCTAGGAGCTTGTCCCGCACCTCTTTGAACTGTTAAGAAGGAGATCAATATGCATGTGTATTAGTTGTGTGACTAGATATCGATAATGGTGTAAAAATCGTGAATAGTGTTCTGACAAGCGTACCCATTCCTATCTTTGAGATCTGCTCCTTTCGGACGCCATCATGCGAATGTTCTTGCAAACGCAGAATGCACACAGATTAGTCCCCTGCGCCTGCTTCAGGGTCTTTATTACGAGAATGGAATTTAATTTGATCAGATAATAATTAGTCAAGCATGATAATTAAAAAGATGGCAGCTAGCTAGCTAGCTAGTACTACTTAATTACTTACCTTGGGTCGAAACCATTTCAGCTGTCGTTTCCATTCGCCTTTCGTGACGCTGATGAACCTTGCCCAAGCCCTACCCGCCGACAAAGAAAATGAATAAAGGGGTTATTAAATAGTTCATATCATGAAATGACGAACTAAATAGGCCGAGATATATAGTTAATAATGATTGAAATTACCTGTTGACTATCCCAAATAAGATGTTATAGTCACTATTTGCTTTGAGTAGTGAGTCCAGTATTTGAACTGTTTCGGCGTCAACTTTAATGATACACAAGATCCAGTGAAATCTGCATGCACACACGTTTGCATGTCTTAATTAAGCGGGCATATGTAAGGAAAAACATGTAGCTAGCTAGTAGACAAAAACAGAGAATTTGTAGTACAAGAAAGTGTGACTCACTGGAAGTTGTAAGGAAGTAGTATATCTTCATTGTATTTGAGGCGCTTCAAGAACTCTATCATGCTGTCCTCTACCTGCTTTTCATGATGCTTGTTTATTGTCCATGTTTATTCATTAACGGTGTTTGGGTCAATGAACCCAATGCCATAGCGTCCACCTTTTCTCATTTCATACATCTTCATCCTGCATAATACCACAGAAAAGAATATAGTGAGGATAATTACAGGTAATGATTGATCAAAAGGATCACTACAGCTAGCTTGAGACTTAAATTATAGAAAGAAATCACTTACAGACAGTAGCAACTGACGATAGATTTGTCGAGTGCGTCTTGAGTGTATAACTGAAACAGTTCCAAATACTCAACAGTCACAGGTTTCTCATGGTAGTAATGATCCTTCTTGACTTGCACCATGAGGGACTCTCGATCGGATCTCTTGGTAATGTCCATGTACCATTGATGTAATTCATACATTCTCGTTGGGAGCTTCTTGACCTTTTCTGGCTTGACCAAAGGTTGGCCCCAGGCATATTTCTGTTTTAGTTCCTCCTCTGTAAGCACAGGCATGTCCTCGATCTCGAGGATTTGTCCAACAGTGATTTTGAGAGTTTCAGCCTGCATTATATGCTCCTGAGTTATTACCACATCGCCCACCTCGGGAACGTAAACTATTTGGCCACAATAATATTGGGTGCGCGTACTGTCACGTGTTGTTGGCGGCACAACAAGCGGGGGGATCGATTGCGCCGCCTGTTCTCCCAGCTGGTCAACGGTTTTCCCGCATTTTTTGACAGCTGCTTGTTGTTTGCTCGAGCTCGAGCTCGCCTCCTTCTGTAGACGTTGTCGAGGTAACTTCCTAATGTGGCGCTCATAGTCTGTGTCAACAGGCTTAGGAGCTGGTGGTTGAGCCATACGAATGAAGTGGTCAACTACTTCTACAGGCACTTTCTCCCTTGGCGGCGGTGGCGATTTCGGTCCAAAATGGGCATCAACTTCTGCCCGCACTATGGCATTGGTTTGCTCCTCGGTCCTGTCGTAAGCCCTATCAGGAAGAGGAGTAGTGAGGTTTGGACCATATTTATATCGCTTGCCTCCGCCTGTACTTCCTGTACTATGACCTCGACTCGTACCGCTACGCACCATAGCTGCGGGGTGTCTCTTCTGCGATTGCTGAGGCGGCGAAGACGGCTGACGGGGCTGAGTTGGACGAGGAGGAGTGGCCTGAAGCTGTGCCGGACTTGCAGTGGCCTGAGGTTGTGCGGGACTTGGAGGAGGAGTGGACGTCTGACGCTGTGTCGAACTTGGAGGAGGAGTGGCCTGACACTTTGCCGGACTTGGAGGAGGAGGAGTGGCCTCACGCGTTGGTGGACTTGGAGGAGCGGGAGTCTGCTGACTCGGTGGCGGACTTCGACGAGGAGTCGGGTGACGCGGTGTCGGTGGCCTTCGAAAGATGATGCAATCCTTTCTCCATAGGATGATACGATGTTTGGCATCTCCGAGTGTGTGCTCCTCGTCACCTCCAGGAATGTCAAGCTCTATCCCCAAATATTGGTCCACCACCTCATCAACCACGACACGAGCACAGCCTGCTGGAATCGTACTTCAAACTAATTAAAGAAAGCACCGTGATCTATTTATATGGTTGTTCTACTTTCATATTACTCAAAGTTGCAGCTTGCTAGAGTAGCTACGTACCCACCCAACCAGACCACTAGCTGTATGCACGATCATAGAGTAGATGGTATGGTTCTCTGATGGCAACCAGACCACTACCCGTAAGCACATGTGTCCTGCAATCTAATTAAGCCTGTTGTCGCTTGCATACCTGGATTTTGGATGTGTACAACCTATACTAATTATGGCATACCATTTGTAACTTGAGAGTATTCATCATAAATATTGATTTCCCCGTGTATATATACCAATCTCTTTTGACAGGAGTACATGTGTGCTTTCGCTTGGTTAACTTGTCAGTAGCTCTAGCTTAGTCAATATAGTAGGCAGTTAAGTAGTCATGTTGACCCTTTCTGCAGAATCGAGCGAGCCATGGAATCTTTTTCTTTTTGTGAAATCAATCCTTGTGGGAGATAGATGGTTTGCGCTGGTTGGCCAGCCAGAGCAGACGTAAAGTAGGGTCCATAGACGAAGTTGTAAATTGCAGTACTAACTAACCTGCTACCAATCGACCATGAGGGAAAACTGTCGGTGTTAGTGATGGTGCACAAGGAGTAGAAAAATCTTTATCCGTAGCATGTTATGCACTTCTGTGAGAGCAACAAACACAAAAGAGAAATACGACGAATTGATTAGTTTCAACATTAAAAACGGGAACCTGGGAACAAGGTGATCCACGTGGTTGAAAACCTTATGTTTTGACAATTATTTAAATTTTGAGTTTCGGTGACCAAAGTGGGATCTTACCTTGTCTCATTTATGAACTTAATTTTTTTTAAACAATGTTGAAACCCGGCCCTTGCATCAATACGATGCACACATACATTTCTATTTATTATTAAGCAAAGTAACAACAATGAAACCATCACAAGAAAGATATGAATAAAACACTTATGACTAAGTTGATTTCTTCCTCAACAACGCTTGACGAAGGGATATAAAACCTCGCACCTCCCTCGGCATCATCGGCCGATGTTGCCTAGGACATGTACTTAAATCTGGATTGCCATGACCAACCACCATAGATTAGTATGTCAGCGAGTCAACAAGATTATGACACAAGTAAAAATAGTTATGCTGGCCGTGTTACTACATATATATATATATATACATATATACATATATATATATATATAATATATATATATATATGTCAACTTCAGCACAAGCACCCACATGCCCAAAAACGCGTGTTGTTGTCATGTCTATTGTTCGCTTCATGGTTCACAACATTTGGATTCTTTCTCTCCGGTTCCCCAAGCATGTCTATTAGTGCTAACGGGGCCCGCACTAGCCATGGACGTTGCATAAGATATGTGCCGCAAGCTAGCGCAGCCACAGCCGCTATGTCCGAAATGCGTTGGGACATGTTGCCGGAGCACATGATGCCCGAGGTCGATTTCAACGTACCCCTGCCAGACGAGTACTCTAGATTTCAGGTGGTGATTGAAGGTGACGCTTCCATGAAGAGCAGCCACAACATCGGGTACCTGTGCCCCTTGCCAGGCTGCCCGAGATGCTATAAATTTGTTGAAGTAGGTCACCGGCTGGCGTATGGTCACGTACGTAAAACCCCATCGTTATATTATGCATGCATCGATCATAGAAGTTAACTAGGTACCTGTAAACTAGTATGGTTTTATGTGATCTAGAAGATGTTGTTGCGCGGTCGTTTGTTTCGGCACATGTAAATTTCAGTTTGACACGGGGCAGCGCTGCCGTTGAACAACATATTTCTATCATAAAACTATACATACGTACAATTATGTTGGGAAAAGTAGTAGAAAACAAAAAGAATTCACCCTACGATCAAGATCCCGGATTAGAATGAAGATGCATATAAGTTTAGATCATAATGTTACCAACTTCGAGTTGTAGCGGAAGAAGAGTTGGTATAAATCTTTGATGAAGTCCCTCGAACCGTTGATGGACAATCCCTCGCGTAGAAGAGTGAAAGCATGACCTCTCTACGGATTTCATGCGTACTGTCCTCTCTACGGATTGTACTAATGTTGCACTAAGTGTGCGTCAATAAATATGGACTGGAGGAAATAGTAAAATTTACATGAAAATAATAATTTTCCCCACATTTTACAGCCTAGTCTATATTTTGTGTCTAATCAACGAACCACAAAAAATGTTTTTATATTAGATATAGATGCCAC
>NW_025225086.1:19942-23280 GCF_018294505.1 Triticum aestivum
GTTCCCTAAAATTGAAATGCTAATATGTCCTCCATTATGATCGATGGCTCTACCTTGATCTATGGTGCTGGGCCTAGGGTGTGCGCCTACCTTTCGTGTCATTAGTGGTTGTGGTTGCTAAGCAACTATGAGCAAGGAGAGAAGTGATCATGAGCGTTAAATCATCGGATGGTAGGAATGGCGGAGGAAGCGCAAGGAACGAGACGGTGAAACAGGTGAAACCGAGACAGTGCATGCGTAATGTGTTGGTGCAATCCCTATTATGACCGGACAAAATTGTAACCGCACCCCATAAATAAGAAAACATTGCTACACTTTCTATTCTAATAAACCACAAACGCTAATAATGGCGGTCTGGTCATCAACACGGGTTTGTGCCGTGTGGTCACGTTTAATGCCGCATGTGATGGGATTTAAAGATAAAAACATTGTGACTTGTTCCTTTGCTGCCAGGGAGCAACCCTTCTCCTCTCTTATTTATGGGCTTCTCTTCCGGTGCTCTATTATGTGTATCAAGTTGTGTAATACCGCCTGATCAGCCCTCTTTCTATTTCACTCGGCTGTTCAGCACAGTTGGAGCTACAACCTACAAACAAGGTAGATTCTGCTAGTGGGGGCTAACTATGTGGTACTCCCTGTCCCACACGAAGATTGAGAATAGGAGACATGTCCTATCTATCGATCGACGATATATCTTCCATACTTCCTGATGTCTCCCGTTCTCAAGATTTTTAGTGTCTCCATTCTTCCCCTCCATCTTCTTATCACTATGGACAATTCTCAACTGTTTTGTATGCTAGTTCAAAGTTGGTAATAGGTAAAACTGAAAAGGAACAAGTTCATTATACTTAAAGGATAATAGGGTGCTTCTCTTTATATAAAGAACAAACCTTTATTAGGAACAATGCTGGTAGGTGAAGCATTCATTTATTTTCTATCCTGAGACCAATGCACATGAGTTTGATGCGTAGGTGTGTCTGCAACTACCATTAAGAAACTAATATATTTTTAATGAACTTGCTATATCTTAGTCGACTGAGATCTATGAAGTCTGGGTCACACCCTGGGTCGTTGGATCCTAAGCATAGTAAAAAGGGCAGAACTCAAATGAAGAAATCAGCCAACGAACGTACCATCGATAAGGCACCAAAACAAGATGTGGTTCATACTGCGCCCGAGAGCACTATTAAATGGCGCGTATGCGTATGTTTTAGTCCTGTCAACCGATGTTAACACTAGACAAGTTGAGCGCAGTAACAACTGAAGCTTAGCTTCTGCACACTGACGTGGTAGCTAACAGATTACTTATGTAACCTAAGTGTGTTGGCCGTGTGGTAACCCGAAACTTATTTAAACCGTCTACTACATCGGTGATGGTTCATGTTCGGTTGTGTTGGTTCTCTGAGGCCATGCATGAACATATGCATCATCTCATCATGCATTTACTAACCACCAGATGCCTATGTGGGCCACGAATTGAGAGCACTCTGTTAGGTAATCTTGTGCCAGTCTTGGCGAGTCAGTAGTTGAGTTGGCATTCGTGAAGAACTACTAGTTAAACATAGTAGTATTACTAGCTGATTGGTCTAGCTTGTGTACCATATGTGTTTGAGCTAGCTAATGTATGTACGGTACTAGGAGTTGGTGTTCAATTAGGCTAAGTGTCCGACTCGGATTTGTAGTAGGTCCAGCTAGCTATAGGTCGAGGTTTGGATCATGTATATATATATATATATGTGTGTGTGTGTGTGTGTGTGTGTGTGACCATGACTGTAGCTTTGATGTATCCTGGAGGAAACGGAAAAATAAATAAAATGGAAAAGAACAAGGCACGACACATGCCTTTGCCAAAAGGTTTTTTGGTCGCGTGTTCATCGTGTGTTGATGTGATCGATCCTATATGCAAATTCGAACAGTAGGTATCAAAGCAAGGTTTGAGAATTTTAAGCTGCGGTTGCCCCTGGGTGGCGACCTAAGAGCGCCTCATGGTAGGCCAGGTAAGTCATTAATTGGATGATGAAGCGACGAGGAGGGTAAGGCAATCATCGTTTAATGGAGCGACAAGGAGGAACACAGTGGGATGTCACCGGCAATGCGGAGGAGGGAGTGGTGCCGTGGTGCTGCGGTAGAGATCATCAAGATCGTCGTCCGGGGGAGACAAATGAGTCAAGGAGTTGTGCGAGTTTGCATGTTCGGCCGACATTATGTCTACGAGTCGTCGTGTCTGAATGCTTGTCTTTGTGATGATTCGTTGGAGTTGTAGCAGTGTGCATGGTGTTCCCTGAGTCATGTCCATGTCCTACTGCACGCAGGTACAAGGAGTATGGTGTGCACTGGTGCAAGGCAACGACCAAGCAATGGAGCCATGTTTCAAGACATGTCATACTTGGTGTATGGATATGACACAATGCCTTGTTTTGCCGGTAAAGATTCATAAAATAGAAAGCATGCAGGTTGTGTAGCTCCTTTGTACAAGCTCCACCAACCCAGCTGCACCAACCTACTCTACTTCTACATTTCTCACTCTGTACAAGCTCCACCAATCCAGCTGCACCAACCGAGCCTGATGACAGTGAAAAAATGAAAAAAGGGAGAGGGCAGGGGAGGTGATTCGCACCTGCGACTAAGCACCAGACTACACGGCGGTGAGGAAGTAGACACGGTAGCGATGGAGACATTGCGGGATCGCGGCCTTTCAACCTCGACGGGTTTCGGCTTGAGCTCGACACGTGATGTGCCATGTGTGAACGCAGCCAACATTGCGCTCGCCGCCGCCATGTGTGACAGCTCTCGCTGGAGCTGTGGTTTCCTGGCCTCCTGTAGCGCACGTCGCCTGAATTGCGTGTGCCTCGACGCCATGCCGTCGACATCAGTAGATGCATTTCCGCTGCGCACTTTGCCACTGACTAGAGTGGAGCCCTAGACACCACCTTGCAGCCCCGGCGACAACCACAACTCCTGTTGCTCTCCATGACTGTGCCCCGGCCAGCACCACAGCTCCTGAGCAAATCCCACCTCTGCCCCACAGCGAACACCTGGATCTGGCGGCTGCCGCCATGGGGATTCGCCTAGATCCACGGGCAGTCGCCACTGCACTTCGACCAGAAATCATTGGAGAGTCGAGAGCTAGAGCTCAGTGGTGGAGTGGATGAGGTACCACTTGAGACGGTGTGATGAGAGTGTGAGTTGGTGAGAGCATAGGGCCAGGAAGAAAAACAATGACATTCGCTCGTTCGGGCAAAATGATCCAAGGATGAAAAGGGCGTTCGTTTTAGGATCGTAGAAATTTGATGTTAGATTTTTAACTTTATTGACAAAAACATTGCATCCAGGCCGGT
>NW_025225086.1:23645-28234 GCF_018294505.1 Triticum aestivum
ATGTCGCTGGCGAGGAAACTCCGCCTACTAAGAAAACAGGATGATGCTCCTATAAGGACGCTACTAAGAAAACAGGATGATGCTCCTATAAGGACGCTCTCACACAGCCAAATGAAAGGCTGCCACAACTAATTTCCAGAATCCACATGGAAAATAAGATCTGGATGCCAGCATTGTACTAAAACCAGCCCAAAGAGGGGCCCTTCAATTATAGGAACCAAAGTGATATGAACATATATCTCTGTCCAAGATGCAGCGATGAATTGTAGCTCAACTTCATTCACTACCAAGAACAGCCATTATTCTACACATGCTCCTGAAGCCTCCTATAACCCACTGTTTTTTTCCAACTCTTTGGTTCTTGTTTTGCGCATAGTTATCATTTTTTTAATAGCTCCTAGATGTTTTACTAAGCTAGCTGTTATCCAACAAATGCTTTTGTGGGGAAGATGCTATCTGGCGAGTTAAACCAATGTGAAATGATGTAATGTTATATCTACTACTAAGGTGAATTCGAGCAGCATATATATAGGCAGGAGGGTGAACCGACGTAGTCTACGCGTCTTATAGTTGGCTCAGCGTCCGGTAAGATAATAAGTAGCTTATTAGGTAGATAATACCATCCTGCTTCTTCGTACTGCTGCTATCTCCCGCGCGCGCGTTGGGGCGCCCGATTTCCGACCAGCCCATCATTAAGAGAGATTGAATGCCACCAGTTAAATTCACGGAAGGAGAGATATTTGTGGAAAGAAAAAGATACCATGCATGATGCATGCGTGAATTAGGAAAGTACCACACATTTTTAGAGGGAAAGTTGGGTGCATGCATCGATGGACCCGTACATAAAATGAGTTAATTACACTTGTAATACATAAACATGCACGGTGCTAACAAAATCACGTGCGCAAGTGGGACTCACACCAGCTGGCACACTACGTGCTTGCTGTCAATGACGGTTGACGGTGCACAGTTATATAGAGATAATGGGAATTGTATTTAAATGTTCTTTTACTATTTTTATGGTTTTTTTAGTTTCTATGTCGTTTTTTAAGTTTTCGTATGCTTTTGTTGGGTAGTATTTAGGTTTTTCTAGTTTATGTAGAGGAGGGTTGCTGCGGCCGCGGTGACACGCACGCACGCACACGACCCGCTTGCCGCAGCGGCGCGGACAGATACCATGAGATGCTACTGGCACTATATATAGTTCTCCGCATCTTCTCCGGCCGGGAAGTCAAAGTTGGTCTGCAAATGCATGAACCATCAAGAATGGACACAAAATCAATCGCTATATTGGAATTATTTGCGTACGTATACCTACTCACTCTAGGCACAAAATAAATCAATGCATACGAAGCTTTGCACTGAGTATGTTATGCGTAGGGCTGGATATAAAACAAAAGTTTTCATCACTTCTTTCTTGGTACACCCCCTAAACACTAACACATAAAGGGCTCAGATCATTCGATACCTCTTCATAAAAAAGGGCAAGATGAGCATACCCACTAACCCCCATGCGAAAAATAAACCACACTCCCCCGACGTACCCACCGCGTACGCTGTCGCCCTGGGTACGGCCACACGACATACACGTACGGACGCACCTGCACGTATGGTCAGCCGTGAGTAACGGTTCCCGATGCCGTCGCCCGCCATGAATGCTTTAATGCCAGTGCCCCGTCGCCTCACCTGCCCACCACGTGCTCCCGAGGCCGTGGGCTCCCGGTGCCGCCGCCAGCCTTGACTACATTAACGCCCCGGCGGCTATTATAAGGCTGGTTATAGTGGGCAATAATATATACTAGTATCATGCATATGATACTAGTGTATGATACTATCTTCATAGTGCATAGTAACATAAAGTAGTATCATAGAAGATCATATTTATTGCCATGGATGACACAAATTAGTATAGCATTTAACATGATATGGTATCTACCTATGTTACTCTAACCCTCTCGCTTCTTTAATTATGTGCCACATAAGCATGTTTGCTAGTCCCAAGTGCATGTTACCGGTTATGTTACCCCACTATGGCCAGCCTAAAAGGTCCCGTCGCCCACAACTCTCTCCCACCCCGTCCCCCACAACTCTCTCCTCCCTATTCCCCAGAGATGGCGTTCTACCGCGGCAGTAGCAGCACCGGCTCCGGCGACGACGATGACGGTCCCAGGGACTGGCCGTCGAGCCTGGGCAAAAGGGTACAGAGGAGATGTACCGCTACGGCCTCCCTGTGCTGCCGGGCTGCCGTTTTCCCCACCGCTAGAAGATCGACAAAGACGGCTATCAGCATGAGGCCCTGGCGCAACGGCGGAGGAGCGCCGGACCCACCCCGGTGGTCGGTGCAACATCAGAGGCCGTCACTAGTTTTGTGACGGCAAAGTCTACAACAAGGTCATCACTGCCTTTCGGCTGGCTGTGTCCGGCGTCACCCCCGACCTCACCGGCCGCGACAACCTCCTTCGCACCCTGGCAGCGGCACATGCCCTGGTCTAGCACCCGCCCCATCGTCGAGATTGTCGCGGCTGGCGGGGCTCCCCGGCAACGGCGCCAGTGCCCGCCGCCTCCCTTTCCTGCTGGCGGTGGAGCTCCCGCCGGAGTAGTTAGTCTTCTGCGAAGATAGCGATCCCGACAACACGTCGGGTCTCCATGTCGCCCTACGGTCCTCGGAGGCTGGAACGGCTGTCGGGGAGGCCGCCGAGGTAGCGGCCGTCGTGGAAGCAGCTGCGGCGATGACAGCAGGGAGGCGGAGATGGCGCCGGAGGAGGGGGAGGCGGCCGCGGCGCCCGATGACGGCATTGACTGGGACACCACCGGCAGAGCAGCGACGACGCCGTCGTAATCGACCTCCTAGCTAGCGACGTGGACTAGTTTTTCTTAATATCGTTCTAAGTTTAAATTTTGTTTTATGTTTAAATTTCGGTCTCTCGGCTAGCGACGAGGACTAATCTTTTATGTATGAACTCGCAGCTAATGTTTAAATTTCGTGGGACTGTGTAAAATATCTCAATGTTTACTGAAATATGAATGAAGAAAATGTATGTTTGTTCGAAATTGTTGTATTTTCATTTCGTCAAAGTTGTTGTTAACCTAATGTGATAATGACGAGAATGAAAAACAAATTTTAAATATTTTGAAAAGAACATGTATGATTATAAAAAAAATCGTCACTCCGAGAATATTTTTTTTCAGCGAGAAGAGGATGCGAGTGGCAGGGACCAATAAAAGTTTATCGATGTTGAAAGTTATTGTTTTGAAAAATGAAACTGAAAACTTTTGAAAAAATGAGAGTCTGTGCATTTTGCGAAATAGGAAAAAAATAACAGAAAAAGTGAAAAAATTGAAGAACAGTTGATAGGTTTTTAAATAGATAAAAAATGGTTGATTTTGAAAAACTGTTGATAAGTTTTTAAAAAGATGGCAAAAAATGGAAAAAGTACATCGCTGTTGAAAAGAAGTTGGCAGTTTTCATTACGAATGAGAAAATTAAAAATAGTTGATAAAAATACAACATGTTAATTAAATTGAAGACAAAGATTCAATTGTTTAAAACTATTTAATAGTAATGTATGGTTTTATCGCCGGGAAATCACTAGAAAATGCATACAGTGTCAAAATTCACTCAATATTGATATGGATGATTCTCTTGTGGATACAATGCCGTTGAAAATATTTTTGTGGCTTCTCACATTCTATTGTTATGGTTTTATCTTCACTTCAGCTAACACTCTTCAGACTATGTTTATTTGTCTGGACGAACTAGAGTCGAGACTATACTGCATTAGAATTCATAGCTGATTTCTAATTCCAAAAGTCCATATCTTATAGCTGATATCTATGAACCTTTGTCAAATGCATGTGCATTGATCCTAGTGCATCTACGGCAAACGTGATGTTGTTACTCAGTCTAGGGCAGAAGAATATCAAGGACCTTTGTTCATATCGTGCGTGCCCTTACTCGGATCTTGCACACTACTAAGAACTTCTCTAAAAGACAGGGAACTGCCTCTTGTTTTCTCGAAAATGTTTTCTGCCACTATGTCGGCTCCAAAATGTAATTTAATTTGATTGTTACCAATTGAGTAAGAATGTACTAGTACTACATCTGTCCTGGATGAAAATTATGCATTCAATCTTGTTTTTTGTCCAAATTATGCTACTTACCATAATTGGTGGAACTGGTCATCTTGTTTTTTTAAACGAGAGGACAAAATTTTAATGGAGAGGAAAAAATAGAACTACAATTACATTCTTGAATTGTTTCAGAAGCAAAATGTTTTAGAAACGTATCATAATAGATGTGTTCCTGACATTCTATCCAATGGCTGCATGACTGTCCGGCGGGTTGCTAAGGATTCACCCCATTACAGACAATGTATTCACTGTTTTGATTGGCACGTAGATGGGTCCGATGAATATTCTGTCTTACATGAAGTTATTTTGTAGGCTGTAGCACATAGCACGTTAGCCATTTACCATATGAGCTCAAGATTTAAAATGTGTAGACCCTACATTAATGCAGAACGAAACTATTGTAACTTAAAGGGTATTCATCACGTAAATGTTGATAAAGAAAAATAAGTGCTTCACCA
>NW_025225086.1:28591-94321 GCF_018294505.1 Triticum aestivum
TAAGGGAGAACTAGGTTAGTCTATCAGGCATAAAAGTATGAGAAAAGCCAATGAGACAGTGGGCAGAAATATGGGAATAGGAGGCGTCGGTAACCGGGTTGTTGCAATGATCTTGCGACACCGAGGCTTGGGTCTGATCGTGCACAGCATCGCAGGTAGTCGTAGTAGGATCAAATTTAGCATAGTCGACCACGTGCAATCATATCGATCGTGCACAGTATGGCAGGGATTAGGAAGAACATGAGTACATTGGCCACACGAGATCATCCTCTCTGTCAGCTTGACTTGTAGGCGGATGAGTCCTTCAACTTACCTGTTCACACCTGCATGCGTGCAACACGCAAGAAGGCCTGCAAACGTAGACTGGAGCTTCTTTTCGTCATCACGGCACTAGAGCTAGCATACATGATAGATTGTTGTGCTTTTTAAGGGTAATAGATACTTGTGATTGTCTTTTCTAGTCCCAGCTCAGATACTATCCTGAGTCGTCCTGCAAATGTAAACAAATATCCAGAGCATTATGGGTGTCGGTGTAAACCATGCGTCAATCTGCGCTGCAGCAGTAGATGATTCAACGCCGTCCTGAAGAACTACACTACTCGCTGCCTTCCTCCGCCTTCAGACCCCTGATGTAGTTTCAGTGCTCTTTTGTTTTGGTATTGTCGGTACCCTCTGCTCCTTCGTGGGCTTTTGATCTGCTCGATGTGTCGAGCTGTTTCTGGACTCTTGGCATGATCTAATTTGAGAGTATTAGCCGTCATCGGGTTTCCGCCCCATAGCAGGTGCCTGAAGGATCCATCTCCATGCATGCATGTGGCGATAGTAGACATGAATGCAGATTTTCTGAACCACCGCGTACTCAATAGCTTGATGACTCCATTAAACAAAGTCCATTGGCTTTGAGGTTCGCAAGCTCGTGATTGCGCAGAGATATTTTAACGACATTATATACTACTTGTTGCCCAGATCCAATAGAGGCACGTGGCGAAGAAATAAACACTTGGGTAAGTTGTGCCCATGCATGTCTAATCCAGCTACAGACCACATCGAGCTATTTGTATTTGCACAATGACACTTCCCTTCTGTGTACATAGGCAGTGCCTATTAGGCACCATGAGAAGGCAACAGCTATAGAAGTAGGTACGTTAGCAGCAGCAACAACAACGAATGATAAAATCATTGGTCGAATATGAGGAGCCTGTCTAAATTTGGGTTTCATTGAACGGACCGTCCGCCCGGACATATAGCGGGGTTCAAGAAGTCCGGCTGTGGATACTCTTAGTCATTAGCTGCAGCATGACATGGATGGCCATGCATTTCTGATCTTCGTAGAAGTAGTAGTAGTAGTAGTAGGTGTACGGTGATGCACAGGACAAAACAAAGTAAAAGCTCACATCCTCCCTTTCTTAATTCTATATATGAATTTTGTCTGTTCATTTACTATAAAAAGTTGACGTGTGATCCTACACCCTGGCTCCTATTCGACAAAGTTTGTGGCTCTTGACGGAAGGACGCGGGCAAAACCTATTCGACAACGGCTAGTACTGCGCTCCTACCTTCAAGCAGGGCATGTTCACAATGTGCAGCATGCATGGACTCGCTACACTGATTATGCCGCGGTCTACCACACACACCGCCGTGACCGGCCACCATGTACACAGGGCCGCATAAGAAGAAGTCGTGTTCGTGTACACAGGGCTACCATGTTTACATCTGCAACTTCCTCTCACGCCTTTTTTGGGGGGTGGCAAGACTTGAACTACACTTCAGCGAGCCCCAATGGGTGTAGCCCGCTCTAGACCTGGCTAGACACAACTAGCATTGAAGCCCACTGAATGCGTTCAACCCACCAAGTTGTCATAACGATTTGCCTATATATATAGAATTGCTGAACCAGAGCAAATGCAGAACAACCGCGACCCCAATAGAGCTGAGCGCAGCAGTAATTATGCAGCAAAGCCATCATGTCGTAGAAACTAAAAAGTCCATGCATGCTATAATTAATATCCATTGCCCGAAAAAATATAATTAATCAACACATTGATGACTTAGTGCAAGTTTGTTAATTTACGGCAAATCTTCAATTATGTCTCAATAAAGACCAACGAAACCGAGTAGTAATTATGCAGCCAAATGAATGGAGGGAACACGAAAGAGGAAGAAGTATTTTTCGCCCATTTCTTTGTCAAAGTGTCGGCGGTCCCAACTCCTCAGAAGCCGCATCACAGCTCTATGTTTTTCTTATCCAGGACATGGAAATGTGTTGTCCAAGTTGGCCACATGAGGGGATCCGGTTGCGGGAATCGCGGCGGTTGTGGAAGGGGAAAACGTAAAGCTTTTGGTGAGTTGGATATGGAGGGAGACCAACATGAACTTGCAGTGATGCTTGATTACTCCACTAGGAAGGTTGATGCGCGTTGTTGATTTAGCAGTTAGTCTCGTGATGTCCATTCAGGGTCATTCCTGCCACACCGGAGCCGAAACTGACATCCAAATTAAATTGTAGTTAAACTTGAGCTTGGCTAAGAATAACATGGTTAATAAAAGTTAACTGCAAAATAATATGTGTGTAAATAGTAAATAGATGGAATAGCAGGGGCAGCAACGGTGTAGCTCGCCACCGAAATCGGTGGCCTCATTGGCGATAAGGGCGAGAGCGGCTAGTTGAGGTGACAACAATGTGGCCGATGACACCAAGTTATCCTCACGCTGCCCAAGTCTTCCATATATTGCGGGCTAAACCGCCAATTTATGTCAGTGTTCTCAAGTTTGACCACCAACGAGGTTCAGGGTGCCACCACCTTGAAATGTCTGATGTTTCCTCAAGGCCCGAGTTGTCGCACGGATGAATATCACGACACCTCAAGTCAATGAGATAGCCTCTTATATTGGTCAGGGCGGGTAATCTAGTGATCATCGTGGTGGGGAATTGCGGGATTGGAGCCCATTTCCGGTGTCATTTTCCGTCATTGCCTACACCAATTAACATGCCTCGACTTACCAATTAACGTCAGTGAATCCAGCATAACCACACGTTGTAGTCCACACCACCTTGCCGCCCGTTAAACACTACTTCTTCAGCTGACGCCACCGTCGATTCCGCCTCGCAAACTGTAATCATTATTGCACTTCAAAGAATTATTTACAGTAAACCAAGGCCAATAAATATTAACTATAGCAAATAATAAACCAAGGCCAATAATTTATCATAAACAACCACCATCCTGGTTTATTGGTCCCCTTTGTATTTTTTGCCAAACTTTGACCATAGATTTAACTAAGAAAATAATAATGCATGTCACTAAAAATTATATGGTTGGATTCGTATTTGAACATAGTTTGCAGTGATATTATTTTTGGTTACATGCATAAGGTCAAAATTAAGCTGAAAATGCGAATGGGACCAATAAACCAGGACGGAGGTAGTAAAAAATATTATACATATATACTAATTATTATTTGGATCTTTCGGGGCATCGGTTTCTATTTTCAAGGTGACCCCACAAATAGTTTTGTTGGGAATAGCAAGGACCAAAGAGCATTTCTAGCCATGGACAGTTGTGCCGCTGCAGAAGCTTGGAGCAGAAGCCTCAAGCCCGTCTCTCCTCCTTGACCCCAAAGCATCGACCAAAGTTTATATACGGAATCTTGACAAACGCGAAAATGGATGTAAAATATTTTTCTAAATATTTTACTAGCACTATCATCGCAACACTACATACCATTCAGCCCACAGGGAAACCAATGAATTCCTACGAACACATGTTATTCATCGAGGAATACTAACAATAAGTAGCGCCCAAAAGGTTGTCTATGAGTAATTGGAAGATTTGAGGGATTTAGCAGTCTCAGTTGACCCCAAAGCGTCGAGCGGTTTGAAGCAGCTAGCTAGCAGTCTTAGTTTTACATGTAGGTACTGTTTCATAAGCTAGCCCTACCATGAGCATGTGTGCGCACTGTTATGAGACATGTGTCACCAATTTATAGAACATACTCAATAACTAGCACACAGGGACAATGGCGTGAATGCCGATAGAAACGAGAAAGATTAGTTGCTTCAACCACGGAAATTTGAGAAGATCCGTTCGGAATTACTTGTCTTGGAAATGGATGTATCTAGAACTAAAATACATCTAGATACATCCATTTCTGCGACAAGTAATTCCGAACGAAGGGAGTAGCAGCATACACTTTTTTTCATTATTGGTGTCTGAATCCTAGCAGAGAGTTCAGCAGTAGCCGCAAATGGTTTTTGTTTTAGTTAGATCTGTCGTAATAAGTAATAACACACCTGGGTACTGTATTTAACCAACTTGAAGTTGACATATTGTGTTTATTTTCAGAAATCTGAGAGAAACATAAATTGGAAACTAGAGGAGTTCTTGGCAACTTTATTAGTCTGATCCCTAGCTGAGAGTTCAGCAGTAGCCGCAATGGTTGCTACATTACCTTCTATGGGCAACTTTATTACATTTGTGATTTCTGAAGTAGACTACATAACCGAGTTGCTTTGTTCCTCCCATACCAGGGTCCGAGGCTAGCATGTCAGCTACCACGGCAAGGAAGGAGGCAAGTTTCCCGCTACACTCATCCTCTGCAGGTATATTGTTCTTTATAGTCTATAAGATTAATAGAATATATGCACGATTTGGAATGGCCGACATTGTAGGATAAATTAGTTCTGTATTAATTTTGAGGCTCCCTTCTTATCTTCTGTTTACAATTACAGTCTGAAACTCTAAATGTAATACACATGCACCAAGCCTTATTACCAAGAAACACGTGGAATGTGAGGCGGCGGCGAAGCACTAGCTAGCGCGGGTGCGTCACCTCTGTGGTATTGTGGGCAATCACGGTTTTGGTTAGCTCACTGGAATCAAGTGAGGTGAGAATATCGATCTTCCAGACACCTATTTCTTCTTGCAAATTAGAAAAGGGAGGTTGAGACATCATTTCCATTTCCCTATTTCTCTAATCTGTAGGGTAGTAAGATAACGACGAATGTGGCAGCGAGAAATGATGGTTCTCCTGATCTTCCTTTCTGTGGTATCTTCTAAGGCATCCCTAATATGTCTCTTTTGGTTCTTAAATGATTCTTGCTATGAATAGTTCATCTCCTAAATATATCTTAATTGTGTTTGTCTCTAGGAGCGCGACATCGTAACCCAGATAAGTTCTTTCCAGATTTAGATATTTAGCTCAACATTAAAATCGCAACTTCATGAGATTTTAAACCTGAAGGGAGAGCACTACGTAGCGTTCCTATTTGATAGCTCTCTTTGTCATATCTCATTTGATAGCTACATCCATGCCGGTGCTAAATGCTTTTTACTTGTTTGCTCTGCTGAAATTGAGCTGAACTACACTTCTAAAACTTTGTAGCTATATGTGAGCCTCCCACTAATTTTTTGACAGTTGCTTCGTTAGGTACACTCATCATTCATGGTTTTTTATTACAGTTTCTTAGCATACATGATATGCTTACCAACAGGTTCGTGGTACTACTGTCTTCAAACATTTCAAAGCTTAAGACATGGCAAACTGATGATTGGAAAACTTTATGATGCTATCACCAATTCATTTTAAGCATACATGTATAGCAGTTCTTAATGCGGATGATTTAAGGTACTAAGTGATGTTCTAACATACTTCGCACTTACCTATGTTGTTTTACATATGCCCATTATTTTCTATTCATGTTACCTAAGGTATTTCCCGCTGACAAGTTATTTTCTTTGTGATTATTAGGTTCCAAACCTGCTGTTTGATGTTGCTGGTATTATGTTTGGTCAATGTTATACCTTCTGGGAGTTCTTCTTTGCAACTTTGATTGGGAAGACCAGCATCAAGACTCGTATTCAGGTCTGTTCTATACATTTTTTATCAACTAATCCTTATTTTAGATGTTTTTTTAAGGTACTCTGGTCATAGACTATTGTAGTACAAGGTTCAGAGGTCCAACTTGTTTAATTTCATATGCACACTTGATACTGTTATAGTTGCTTTTAGCCATAAAGATTGTGATAACTATAGTCTTCAGATCTAAATTGTAGTTCTATGACGAAGTTATTGTGTAGGTGTCAATTCCTTGTGGTTTGGAGCCGTTTTAGAGAAAGTTAGAAGCCATTCATGCCAACAATACATATCGTCTTTATCTAGTTCTATTTGCTGGAAAGAACCTTATTTCACCGAAAAATGCGTTTGGTGGCCGCGCTACAGGCAGGCCGCTATCCCTGCCGTCGCGCCACCATCTAGATTCCCGCTGCCGGTGTATATGGGTTGTACTCCATTTATTTTTGGCTTGTATTCGTCCAGCGCTGGCCCACCCACATGCAAAGCGCCTAGGTGCTCTTAGAGCCAGTCTGACATGTACGCACAAGTCGCGACTCCACAGTGTTGATGCTCCACAGTCCACACTTTTGCAGATGTGTACCGTGCGGTCGTTGCCCTCGTGGTTGAGTCCTGGCCATATGGTAGCAAATGGAGGCAGAGGTGTAACCGTGGCACATTCCTGTCCAGCGAATCACCCATTAGTGTTTCGGCAGCCGGTAATTAATCATCGCTAATTACTTTTCTTTTTTTGTTGTTGACGGTGTTGTTTTTTCAGAGGTTTGCGTAATGAATCGATCGTTTTTCTCCATGTGTCATAGCATGAGTTAGCTGATTACAGCAACTTAATTTCGTGGCCTTTGTTGAACTTTTGTAATCATTCAGATAATCACGCACTTAACCAAGCTACTAACTATAGGCTCTGTCTCTTGAAAAGATGACAGCAGCGCCGTCCTCTATGTACAAAATGTTGACCCTGGGCACCACGGTGTTACATGGATAGGATTAAGGCTACTACACTGGGGGAAATTGCATCCTGGAGCAGATTTGTGGCACTCCACAATTTGGGTGCGTTTGCATATCCGGATTCAAGAATGCACAATTCTCCCCAAGAGCAAAAAATGTCATTAGTCGTGCACATGTTACCGATGTTGCTGGCACACAGATACAACAATCAAATCATGAAAACGGCAACATTTTTCGCATGTTTCAACCGGGAACATACCACATCACCAACTGATTTAGATCAACTGGTCCTTGTCACGACATGCATGACATAAAGTCTGAAAAACACAATACAAATCTGCAATACAAATCGGCGACTTCCTTGGAGCCTTCGGCAAATCCCCTCGCTGGGGACAAGTTGTAAACTTGTGTACTATCTATGATTGAAACCCAGCTACAGGCTAGAGGGAGTACATTCAAATGCAAACACACACAAACAAGAATACTTTTTTTACACAGACATACCGCACACGCACAAACAATCTCTTGCATACATCTTGTTCTCTGCACATTGAGCCTGCTCTTTGCGAGTAGTATACTAAACCCAATTTCCCATGAATATAGGTTGTAGAACTCATATGCCTCATCCAACGAGTCAAATTCCGTGCCAACGGATTGATTACATGCCCTTCACATTTTCAGCATAAGCACGGACAGAGAGCTCAAGTGCTGTTTTTCTGTCGGGGTTCATGTCCCTCTCATCAGGTGCTTTCCCAAGCCTCACCCTGCGCCAGTGTGAATAAGAACAGTTTTATCAAAATTAGTGATCTGTACTATGCAAAAAAAAAAAACTAGACAACGATACAGCTACCGCCGGCATAGGTACAGATCGGCACGGGAGAACTCACATACACATATCAAATAACAGTGGCAAATGCATTTTTTCTGTCACCATCGAAAATCAGCTACACCCTGACAAGCAAAACGCCACAACCATAATTGGTATAATTCATCGTCTCTGCTATGCAGCACACCAATCAGCCATTTTTTCTAAAGTCCATAACACCCATCCTAGAATCCAAATATAACACATTTGTTGCCTACATGCACGCTGAGTTTCAGTAATCCATCCATAATCATAACAACTACTTCTCTTGTATCCTTTTTCCCTAAATTTCAGACCCCACGCTGGAACTCAAAAGCTACATGTGCTAATCACACAATCCAAATATCCACGCCCATGAATTACCATAACTAATTATAGCCATTTTATGCACCCTGCTACATCCACAAAAACACCCGTGATTTCAAGATCCACCATAGCATACCAGAAATCCAAACATCACATGCACCGTGTGTACATCACAGGGTTGTTTAGTACAACCTGTAAATCCAAGAAACTAACCAGAAAGCTATTCAAACATCTAAAATGAACAAACTGAATCCATTAGCCTCTGCGTCACGTACGACAGACACGAATAAAACAGCACACATCAGACACTAAAAATTGCAGGATTTTTGTTCTTCCAAACAAGCCAGGTTATGTTGAGATTCATCTCTTAAACTGAACAGATGCGAATGAAGCATCATGGGGGTACAGAAAAAGACCGGACCTCCTCGTCCAGACGCTTGTAGCTTCAGAGCACACCTCGAATCTCTGCCCACCTTCAACCACGGCTGCTTCTTCGTCCTTCTCGAGCTCTAGGGCTGGAGCACTCATGGAATCTTGGGATTCCACCGGGAACGCAGCACTTTTCCATCCGGCCATGTTCGCTCCACCGCCCCTGCATTCAAACCTAGCGCCGTCAGATAATGGATCTGCTGAGAAAAACGGGGGGACGAACTAAGGGGAGAGAGAACTTAGATGAAGAAGAACATACCCGTTGATCTCTAGTCCGTCCGTCGACATCTCGCCGGTGGGGAATCGCCGTCGCAGCGCACCCGTGTGGAAAAAAGGAGCAGCCGCGGATGCGAGCTTTCTGTGGGGGAGAGGGTAATGCCGAGGAAACGCACACGCGTGGATGTACCTGCTCCACACATGTCGCCGGGCCCATATACATGTGATGTTTCGAAAGATCTCGCTGTTGTACCAAAATTCAGGTCCAGTCCGGAGAGTTAGCCTGCGGGTCGGGGGGACAGGAACGGGTGATGGGCCGAACACAATACGCCTAGTGAAACCTAGCTGTATCACGGGTCGTATTTCACCCACTAGGCCTGCCACCCCACTGCTGTGAACTGACGGATCAACAATCCCAGAGCCCATACGAAGGGACGAGATAGTGGCCTGCCTGTAGCCCGGCCACCAAAAGCCCTCACTCCTTATTTCACCAGACTTATTCATCTGTGTACTGTACAGTGTGCATGTTCATCTCTTTTTTGTTTTCTGTATATCACAGCTATTCCTTTGGCTGTTTTTAGTTGAAATCTGTTTCAACATTTGAAGTACTTAATACTTACAATTTTGTTCCTTTTAGGTGGATGAATCTTCCCAAGCCTAAGAGCTTGTTGGTACTCTGTTTGGAAGCTTCTTCCCATGCTGAGAAGACCATGGTGCTACTCCGAGCAAGGAGAATCATTTAGGAATGTATTTTCTGACTGTTCAGCTTCGTTTGTCTTTTAGAGGGGCTAAATGGAGCAGCTCTTGTTCATTTTAAGTTTTTGGGAACCATGAGTTGGAATATCATTTTGTGAACAATTCAAGATATTGCAATGAATGTGATCTTATTTACTCGGTTGTGCATATTGCTGTGCAGAAATATGAATGGAATCGATTTATATTTTAGCTGAATTTTGAATGATTTAATGTAATACCTACCGAATTTGCTGTTCTGGAGTACAGTAGCATGGGCATCAGGAGAAGTTCAGTCCTGAAGGTGTATTCCTGACGGGGATACCTTCAGGAAAGACAAACTCAGGGAAAAATGTCGTCTGTCAGGAAACACCGTCAGGAATGTATTTCCTGACGGTTACCTTCAGGAATGAAGCTCGTTCCTGAGTGGCTATTGCTGACGGGGTTTTCCTGACGGTATAGGCATGTTCCTGACGGGAATGGCTTATTCCTGACGGTTTTCGGCCGTCAGGAAAAACTCCGTTTGGGGTAGTGCCGTGCGCGCCGTATCACACGACCTTGCCGCCTCGCGCAGCACTGCGGCTTCACATCGTCATCGGCATCTCGCCGGACTTGCCGTATCTCACGGCGGTCTGACATCTCGCCTTCTCCACACATCTTCATTGAAGCTCCGACGACTAGCTAGTACGTAGACCCTCTAAGTTACATGCATAACAAAACTAAATATGCATATACATGAAATCAAGATTAGTTCCAACAGGCAACCCTACTTATGTCGTGATCAGAGCAGCACCAGAGTCAATAATAATCTTGCGGAGCTGCACCATGGATGGATTAGAAAGCCCAGCATCCATCGACGAAGGGGACCTTGGCCTTGGTATCCACCAGTTTCGGAGTGGATTTGCAATTGTCCATTTGCAGCATGCTCCAGGTTTTTCCTGTGATCTAAAAAATATAGCGTACCCCAGATTGAAAATAATTGTGTCATGTATTGAAATTCACAGAATTGCTAATTCTTAGGCACCTCAATGGATTTTCAATTTTTGTGAAGATGCTCCTTGATACATGGGGCTCGCCATGGGGGACACAATGGCAGAGTTCAAAGGTTGCCCAAACCAAGGAGATGGTGGAGCAGTCCGCCATCCTGTAGTCCAACCAAGACGAGGCCGCGGTTGAGGATAACCACCGCTTCATCCTCCAGCAACGGGCGGAAATTGATGAACTCGTCGGCTCTAATGAGTCTGACGATGATCCATAGTTGCCACAGGCGCCAATTAGTCCAAAGCACGGCCCGGAGATCATGGACATATCCGACGATGACTAGCCTAAGTAGATAAACATAGTACGTATATTTATATTCTGCATGGCTTGTATGGATTTGAGGTATTTGGATGCAGCGGACGAATTTTGAGGTGTGACTAGTCAGTGCCCCGTTTGATGCCCGGATTTGATGTCCGCAGCTATAGATGCATCATTTCATTAAAGAGGCAATGCGCTAATGTGGCACTCCGGTCCTGCACTTTTCTCTTCAACTACAAGTGAAATTGCACAGTCGCATGGATGGTAGTTAATAAAAATGTGCTCGATAATTTGACACAGCATTATCGCAGCACATATAAAATAAAAATTTGGAGGTCACCAACAGTTCCTGGAGGCCATACTATTTTTTTTTAACAATATCAACACTACAAATTAGGAGGTCACCAACAGTGACTGCGGGTATCCATACACCTTCCGATCCCATCCGAAGGTGCATTTGCCATGGGCTCTCACATTGTATTATTCTTTTTTTCTATTGCAATAAGAACTCGAGGACTTTTATTCAAATCAATCCATAAATTACAATTCTCACTTGGCTAACATATAAGAATGACATCATTTATTTAAGAAATCCTATGATCGCAGAAGAAGTAAACACACATACACATGTATATCGCATGTATATCTGCGACTAGGGACCGGTGGTGTGGTTTTCCAAATAAAATCATGTCTTGTTTTCCTGATGTTGGCTTAGAACTGATGTAGTTAAGTTTGGGGTATACCCACCATAATTTTACTCAAATGGCATAAAATGGTTTCATCAAATGGGAAAAAAGCAACTGTCTGGCCACTAGATTTCCTCATTTTTCCGAGTGCCTACCACACTCGGAAAAGGCTGGAAAATCTTGCTGTTGTGTTTGTAAAGTAATAAAATTTGCTGAGTGCCATAACATGTACATGGCGAAGCATGGACGGAATGGCTCGAACAACATATCCATGTGACGTCGCTTACTGTTTAGTGCATTGCATATGTGAAACACAAAACTATAATATAGGCACCAGGTTACTGTGAATCTGTTGTCCACCTGGTTGTGTCCTACTTTTCATTAGTACCTCCCGCGGAGTGAAGTGGAAACTTCCCAGCCTAGCCAAGTTTTATGCATTATCTCGAGCATCCAGCTCATATTTACTAAAGACATAACTATTGTAACTTGTGGGAATTACCCACACGAAGCAGATGTTGCACCAACTTTCACTTATATTAATAACACCTTCCATCTTATATATGCCCTTCCAACTTCACCAGCATAGATATCACACCACCTCATTTCACTTTGTTTAAACTTGTTGGTACCTTTTAGCATAGTATATCGTGAAGGGAAAATCACATAAACAATGGGGAGGATATGCAAGAGAAGAACTCAAGAATTGAAGAAGCATTTGGGAAACGGAGGCTTCGGGAACATGGGTAATGTCGGGGATTTTTTCATTGCTAAATAGAAAGCAGGTCATTGTCAGCAAAAGCCAAGAGTGTGCCCTAAATTGATGTCTCTTTCTAATCATTTGGACCTATCTTGTTAAATCATAGGTAGCATTCCATGTCCCTGAATATGCACTAGTGTAAAATGGGGCTAAGAAGACACGTGTATTGAACAACATTGAACAAAACAGTGGGCAATGCAGGTATTGTATACGGTACAAAAATACACTTGTGTGCCAGGAAACGAAATGTGTGCAATTTTGAAATGCAAATCATGTGTGATAAGGGGCATACACTAAAGTATAAAATTGCATGTGTGGTCAGCTATCATAACGAACACAATTTAGTATTCCTAATCGTGTACGTTCATTGGCAAACGATTTTAATATAAGAATTGTTTTCGTTGATTGCAATCATCACACACATTGGGTAATATCTGACGGTAACTCATGTGCGATAACTCGTCACAGTTCATAAGATTTTGTGATGATAATTGTCTGCTCTACGGGGCACACAATTGAGTTAAAAGACATGCGTGTGATACTGGGAATCATCGCTCATGATTTTGCCATGTGGATCCTGTGCGATGTGACTTGCTCTGTCTGGAAAATGAGACACTCTAGTGTTCAGACGGATGTTAGCGTCCCACCTCTCATCTATATAGATGCTCTAATGGGGAGAGAGCCCCCTGCTCTCTATGGTTCCCCCTCCAAATTTGCAGCCACACCCCCTCTAGATGTCAAAGTCCTCCCATCCCGCTACCCAAGACAACCCTCCATCCGGGCCCTTGGATTTGAGATCCAACTGCCCACATTCCTCCAACCCCCTGCTCCCTAGACATTTGCTCCTCTCGGAAATTTCCGCCCGTCCCAGATTCCCAGAGAAAGAGAGCCCGCCTCTCCTGTAGCGTAGCAGCCTCACGCTCGAGAGCGCTCATGCCCCAAAGCTTCTCCATGTGCAACCCCCTGCATATCGAATCCTTTTGATAATGCCATCAAGTGTCGCGGCATGATGAACCATCGTATCTTTTCAATGATGCCATCAAGTGTCGCGGCATGATGAACCATCGAATCTTCTTACTCTTCATGTCATGAATCTGCAGCACCACCGGTCCATGCCAGAACAAAATGAGGCCACCACTAGCATCAACACTCGCAACCACTTGCTTGTTGTCCATCTTAAGCTTTCTCGTTAAATTCCTGTCTTAATTATATTGAGATGTGTTTTAGATAAGAACAACACATCTGACCCTCACAGTTTTTGGATGTCCAGAAGACCTCTCTTTGCCGTGGAGGTGAACATTCCATGACAATTCCAGCCTATGATTTTCGTTGCTCCCAGCGATCACCATCAAGGGGAGTCACCGATATGAAAGTTGATATGTTTGGGTTGCCATCAAAGCTGAGTCTTTTCTGGTCATGAACTTTTTGTGGAGCAATCATGAGGCTCTTATCTAATATATAAGTGGTGTTAGTGTCCAGCATCGGAACTTTGTCCAAGAGAAAACTAGCCAGGGAACCTATTGCACACCTGTTCTTTCCATGAACGTGAAATCAACACTCACTAGGCCTTTGCATGCCACTGAGAACACAACCCAATTCTTCTCCAAACCACCACGATTCAGACCAAGGGTCCATATTTGCTTGGGTATTGATCATATCCCCTGGGTTGCCTCTTCATCTGCCGAGTTTGCCTCCTATACCCATTGAACCACCACCACGAGATGCCCATCCACCAACCGGACCTCCGCTTGTAGATTTGAAGTTCACTAGTAGTCAACTGCCCCATGCAGGATTCTGGATCATGTATGCATCACCATAGTCGGTTACCACATGACCAATCGGACCACAAAACACACAAAACTCATGCAGTTTATTGTACTCAATAGGGTAGTTCTTCTTCTCTAACAAGGTTAACCGCACAAATGTAATTAGAGAGGTATCGAGTTTAAGGACAACAGGGGCACACCAATACTTCAAAGGGTTTACATGCCCTTCAGTAAACACTACCTTGATCAGAGGGAGTCCCACATTCCTCATGATCTTATCAACTAACTAGGTTTTCTTCATAATGCCTTCAGGTATGCCCATAATCCTCACCCAGGCTGGGATGCGGTGCAAGGTATACTCAGCCACATTTGTGATTCCATCGTATTCTTCAATGACCACAGCGGAGTTACGAAAGATCCAAGGAATGTAACAACTTGAGTAGGGAGCCAGGCATTGCGCATATGCTAGAACAACATGACATGGCTAAACGGCTTCATGATATGAACTCAAAACATGCTGGTCCATCTTGTTTCCTTCAGCCGGTTTTCCACACCAGAGAAATCTAATTCCTTCTCCTCCTTGCCATGGAAGTTCCGACCCTTAAATTTTCACCCTGGTTTTGCTTCATACGGTCGCTTATCAATGCCAGCTCTGCTTCCCGATGCAACGCCGATTGGCGGCGCCTGAGAATCAGACTCTGGGATGCACCACTGCCTTGGGATAGCACTAACACTTGATAATGACGGCAAAAGTCACATGGGGTGATTTCAACGTGGCAGAGGGCCCAGATCGATCGGTAGATGAACTCTAGCTATGGCGCCACCAGAGGTATCGGAGAACCCCAGGAGACGTAGGGGATAAATGAAGGAAATATGCCCTAGAGGCAATAATAAAGTTATTATTTATTTCCTTATTTCATGATAAATGTTTATTATTCATGCTAGAATTGTATTAACCGGAAACATGATACATGTGTGAATACATAGACAAACAGAGTGTCACTAGTATGCCTCTACTTGACTAGCTCGTTGATCAAAGATGGTTATGTTTCCTAGCCATGGACAAAGAGTTGTCATTTGATTAACGGGATCACATCATTAGGAGAATGATGTGATTGACTTGACCCATTCTGTTAGCTTAGCACTTGATCGTTTAGTATGTTGCTATTGCTTTCTTCATGACTTATACATGTTCCTATGACTATGAGATTATGCAACTCCTGTTTACCGGAGGAACACTTTGTGTGCTACCAAACGTCACAACGTAACTGGGTGATTATAAAGGTGCTCTACAGGTGTCTCGAAGGTAATTGTTGGGTTGGCGTATTTCGAGATTAGGATTTGCCACTCCGATTGTCGGAGAGGTATCTCTGGGCCCTCTCGGTAATGCACATCACTCAAGCCTTGCAAGCATTGCAACTAATGAGTTAGTTGTGGGATGATGTATTACGGAACGAGTAAAGAGACTTGCCGATAACTAGATTGAACTAGGTATTGAGATACAGACGATCGAATCTCGGGCAAGTAACATACCGATGACAAAGGGAACAACATATGTTGTTATGCGGTCTGACCGATAAATATGTTCATAGAATATGTGGGAGCCAATATGAGCATCCAGGTTCCGCTATTGGTTATTGACCGGAGATGTGTCTCGGTCATGTCTACATATTTCTCGAACCCGTAGGGTCCGCACGCTTAAAGTTTCGATGACAGTTATATTATGAGTTTATATGTTTTGATGTACCAAAGGTTGTTCGGAGTCCCGGATGTGATCACGGACATGACGAGGAGTCTCGAAATGGTCGAGACATAAAGATTGATATATTGGAAGCCTATATTTGGATATCGGAAGTGTTCCGGGTGAAATCAGGATTTTACCGGAGTACCAGGGGTTACCGGAACCCCCCCGGGGGCTTAATGGGCCTACATGGGCCTTAGTGGAAATAGAGGGCAGCAAGGGGAGTGTGGGGCGCGCCCCCCCAAGGCCCAAACCGAATTGGTTTAGGGCAAAGGGGGCTGGTCCCCTCTTTCCTTCTCCTCCTCTCCCTTTCCTTCCCCCTCTCCTACTCCTACTAGGAATAGGAGGAGTCCTACTCCTAGTGGGAGTAGGACTCCCCCTTGGTGCGCCTCTCCCTGGCCGGCCACCTCCTCCTCCCTTGCTCCTATATATACAGGGGCAGGGGGGCACCCCATAGACACAACAATTGATCTGTTTGATCTTTTAGCCCTGTGCGGTGCCCCCCTCCACCATAGTCCACCTCGATAATACTGTAGCGGTGCTTAAGCGAAACCCTATGTCGGTAGAACATCAACATCGTCACCACACCGTCGTGCTGACGAAACTCTCCCTCAACACTCGGCTGGATCGGAGTTCGAGGGACGTCATCGGGCTGAACGCGTGCTGAACTCGGAGGTGTCGTGCGTTCGGTACTTGATCGGTCGGATCGTGAAGACGTATGACTACACCAACCGCGTTGTGCTAACGCTTCCGCTTTCGGTCTATGAGGGTACGTGGAAAACACTCTCCCCTCTCGTTGCTATGCATCACCATTATCTTGCGTGTGCGTAGGAAATTTTTTGAAATTACTACGTTCCCCAATAGTGGTATCAGAGCCTGGTTTTATGCGTTGATGTTATATGCACAAGTAGAACACAAGTGAGTTATGGGCGATATAAGTCATACTGCTTACCAGCATGTCATACTTTGGTTCGGCGGTATTGTTGGATGAAGCAGCCCGGACCGACATTACGCATACGCTTACGTGAGACTGGTTCTATCGACGTGCTTTGCACACAGGTGGCTGGCGGGTGTTAGTTTCTCCAACTTTAGTTGAACTGAGTGTCGCTATGCCCGGTCCTTGCGAAGGTTAAAACAGCACCAACATGACAAACTATATTGTGGTTTTGATGTGTAGGTAAGAACGGTTCTTGCTAAGCCCGTAGCAGCCACGTAAAACTTGCAACAACAAAGTAGAGGACGTCTAACTTGTTTTTGCACGGCATGTTGTGATGTGATATGGTCAAGACGTGATGCTATATTTTATTGTATGAGATGATCACGTTTTGTAACCGAGTTATCGACAACTGGCAGGAGCCATATGGTTGTCGCTTTATTGTATGCATTGCGATCGCCCTGTAATGCTTACTTTATCACTAAGCGGTAGCGATAGTCGTAGAAGCATAAGATTGGCGAGACGACAATGATGCTACGATGGAGATCAAGGTGTCGCGTCGGTGACGATGGTGATCATGATGGTGCTTATGAGATGGAGATCACAAGCACAAGATGATGATGGCCATATCATATCACTTATATTGATTGCATGTGATGTTTATCTTTTATGCATCTTATCTTGCTTTGATTGACGGTAGCATTATAAGATGATCTCTCATTAAATTTCAAGATAAAAGTGTTCTCCCTGAGTATGCACCATTGCCAAAGTTTGTCGTGCCCATACACCACGTGATGATCGGGTGTGATAAGCTCTACGTCCATCTACAACGGGTGCAAGCCAGTTTTGCACACGCAGAATACTCAGGTTAAACTTGACGAGCCTAGCATATGCAGATATGCCCTCGGAACACTGAGACCGAAAGGTTGAGCGTGAATCATATAGTAGATATGATCAACATAGTGATGTTCACCATTGAAAGCAAATCCATTTCACGTGATGATCGGTTATGGTTTAGTGGATTTGGATCACGTGATCACTTAGATGATTAGAGGGATGTCTATCTAAGTGGGAGTTCTTAAGTAATATGATTAATTGAACTTTAATTTATCATGAACTTAGTCCTGGTAGTACTAGCATATCTATGTTGTAGATCAATAGCTCGCGATGTTGCTCCCCGTTTATATTTTGATATGTTCCTAGAGTAAACTAAGTTGAAATATGTTAGTAGCAATGATGTGGATTGGATCCGTGATCTGAGGTTTATCCTCATTGCCGCACAGAAGAATTATGTCCTTGATGCACTGCTAGGTGACGGACCTATTCCAAGAGCAGATGCAGACGTTATGAACGTTTTGACAAAAGCTCGGTATGATGACTACTTGATAGTTAAGTGCACCATGCTTTATGGCTTAGAACCGGGACTTCAAAAATGTTTTGAACGCCACGGAGCATATAAGATGTTCCAAGAGTTGAAATTGGTATTTCATACTCATGCCCGTGTCGAAAGGTATGAGACCTTTGACAAGTACTTTGCCTACAAGATGGAGGAGAATAGCTCAGCTAGTGAGCATGTGCTCAGAATGTGTGAGTACTACAATCACTTGAATCAAGTGGGAGTTAATCTTCCAGATAAGATAGTGATTGACAGAGTTCTCTAGTCACTATCACCAAGTTACTTGAACTTCGTGATGAACTATAATATGCAAGGGATAACGGAAACGATTCCCAAGCTCTTCGTGATGCTGAAATGAACGGAGGTAGAAATCAAGAAAAACATCAAGTGTTGATGGTTGACAAGACCACTAGTTTCAAGAAAAGGGCAAAGGGAAGAAGGGGAGCTTCAAGAAGAATGGCAAGCAAGTTGCTGCTCAAGTGAAGAAGCCCAAGTCTAGACCTAAGCATGAAACTAAGTGCTTCTACTGCAAAGGGACTGATCACTGGAAGCGGAACTATCCCAAGTATTTGGCGGATAAGAAGGATGGCAAAGTGAACAAAGGTATGTGTACTTTACTAGTGTTTATAGCAACCCTCAGTATTTGATACTAGTTCAGTTGCTAAGATTAGTAACTCGAAACGGGAGTTGCAGAATAAACAGAAACTAGTAAAGGGCGAGGTGACGATGTGTGTTGGAAGTAGTTCCAAGATTGATATGATCATCATCGCACACTCCCTATACTTTCGGGATTAGTGTTGAAACTGAATAAGTGTTATTTGGTGTTTGCGTTGAGCATGAATATGATTTGATCATGTTTATTGCAATACGGATATTCATTTAAATTAGAGAATAATTGTTGTTCTGTTTACATGAATAAAACCTTATATGGTCATACACCCAATGAAAATGGTTTGTTGGATCTCGATAGTAGTGATACACATATTCATAATGTTGAAGCCAAAAGATGCAGAGTTGATAATGATAGTGCAACTTATTTGTGGCACTGCCATTTGGGTCATATTGGTGTAAAGCGCATGAAGAAACTCCATAGTGATGGACTTTTGGAATCACTTGATACTTGCGAACCATGCCTTATGGGCAAGATGACTAAAACGCCGTTCTCCGGAACTATGGAGCGAGCAACAGATATGTTGGAGATCATACATACTGATGTATGTGGTCCGATGAATATTGAGGCTCGCGGCGGGTATCGTTATTTTCTCACCTTCACAGATGATTTGAGCAGATATGGGTATATCTACTTGATGAAACATAAGTCTGAAACATTTGAAAAGTTCATATAATTTCAGAGTGAAGTGGAAAATCATCGTAACAAGAAAATAAAGTTTCTACGATTTGATCGTGGAGGAGAATATTTGAGTTACGAGTTTGGTCTTCATTTGAAACAATGCGGAATAGTTTTGCAACTCACGCCACCTGGAACACCACATCATAATGGTGTGTCCGAACATCGTATCCGTACTTTATTAGATATGGTGCAATCTATGATGTCTCCTACCGATTTACCACTATCGTTTTGGGGTTATGCATTAGAGACAGCTGCATTCACGTTAAATAGGGCACCATCTAAATCCCTTGAGACGACACTATATGAACTGTGGTTTAGCAAGAAACCAAAGTTGTCGTTTCTTAAAGTTTGGGGTTGTGATGCTTATGTGAAAAAGTTTCATCCTGATAAGCTCAAACCCAAATCGGAGAAATGTGTCTTCATAGGATACCCAAAGTTGGGTACACCTTCTATCAAAGATCTGAAGGCAAGATATTCGTTGCTAAGAATGGATCCTTTCTAGAGAAGGAGTTTCTCTCGAAAGAAATGAGTGGGAGGAAAGTAGAACTTGATGAGGTAACTATACCTGCTCCCTTATTGGAAAGTAGTTCATCACAGAAATCTGTTCCTGTGACTACTACACCAACTAGTGAGGAAGCTAATGATGATGATCATGTAACTTCAGATCAAGTTACTACCGAACCTTGTAGGTAAACTAGAGTGAGATCCGCACCAGAGTGGTACGGTAATCCTGTTCTAGAGGTCATGTTACTTGACCATGACAAACCTACGAACTATGAGGAAGCGATGATGAGCCCAGATTCTGTGAAATGGCTTGAGGCCATGAAATCTGAGATGGGATCCATGTATGAGAACAAAGTGTGGACTTTGGTTGACTTGCCCGATGATCGGCAAGCCATAGAAAATAAATGGATCTTCAAGAGGAAGACGGACACTGATAGTAGTGTTACTATCTACAAACCTAGACTTGTCGAAAAAGGTTTTCGACAAAGTTCAAGGTGTTGACTACGATGAATTTTCTCACTCGTAGCGATGCTTAAGTCTGTCCGAATCATGTTAGCAAATGCTGCATTTTATGAAATCTGGCAAATGGATAACAGAATTGCAATCCTTAATGGACTTATGAAAGAAGAGTTGTATATGATGCAACCAAAATGTTTTGTCAATCCTAAAGGTGATAAGAAAATGTGCAAGCTCCAGCGATCCATCTATGGACTGGTGGAAGCATCTCGGAGTTGGAATATGCGCTTTGATGAGATGATCAAAGCATATAGTTTTATACAGACTTGCGATGCAGCCTGTATTTACAAGAAAGTGAGTGGGAGCACTACAGCATTTCTAATAAGTATATGTGGATGACATATTGTTGATCGGAAATAATGTAGAATTCTCTGTAAAGCATAAATGAGTGTTTTAAAGGAGTTCTTCAAAAGAAAGACCTTAGTAAAGCTACTTACATATTGAGCATCAAGATCTATTGAGATAGATCAAGACGCTTGATAAGTTTTTTCAATGAGTACATACCTTGGCAAGATTTTGAAGTAGTTCAAAATGGAACAGTCAAAGAAAGAGTTCTTGCCTGTGTTACAAGGTGTGAACTTGAGTAAGACTCAAAGCCCGACCACGACAGAAGATAGAAAGAGAATGAAAGTCATTCCCTATGCCTCAGCCATAGGTTCTATAAAGTATGCCATGCTATTTACCAGATCTATTGTATACCCTACACTAATTTTGGCAAGGGAGTACAATAGTGATCTAGGAGTAGATCACCGGACAGTGGTCAAAATTATCCTTAGTGGAATAAGGATATGTTTTCGATTATGGAGGTGACAAAAAGGTTTGTCGTAAAGGGTTACGTCGATGCAAGTTTTGACACTAATCCAGATGACTCTAAGTCTCAATCTGGATACATTTTGAAAGTGGGAGCAATTAGCTCGTGCAGAGCATTGTAGACATAGAATTTTGCAAAATACATATGGATCTGAATTTGGCAGACCCATTGACTAAATTTCTCTCACAAGCAAAACATGATCACTCTTTGGGTGTTAATCACATAGCGATGTGAACTAGATTATTGTGACGCCCGGATAATTAGACTACAATAACTCTCTGCTAATGATGCCTCACCTCTGTTACTGTCGATAAACTCGCGTTAGTTAAAAAAACCGATTCAAATTAAATCTGAATTAAAGTCAAACAATAAATTTTTAATATTAAAACTGAATTGTTCGGGTTGTGCCAAATAATGCATAGGTAATTATGATGGAGAAACCACATTTTTATAAAAGATTTAAATGCACTTGAGTAATTAAAACAGTAGGTAAAACAACTAAATAAATGCCTTTTAGATTTTATAAAAATACAAACTATTTTAATAACCACCAAAACTTTTGTGGCAGTGTCTAATACTGCATCACAAATTATGGGCCAAGTCTCATATATTATTAGAGCGATATAGTATTCAAAGTAAATAGAAAACAAAGAAAATAAAAGGAAAAGCAGAAAAATTTAAAGAGAAAAAGAAAAATGACAAAGTGCTACTGTGCACTTTGGCCTCCTCGCTACAGAAACCGGCCCAACCTAATAGCCCGCAGGCCCAGCCGCCCCCATCGCGTCCTTATCCCCTGGGCGACCGGAACCCTAGCGGTTCCCTCCCCACTCGTCCCCACTTCCCCTCCCCCACGATTCCCTCGCTCCGGTCCCCCCTCTCCGCTAGTTCTGGATCGAGGCATGACCCAGACGAGGCCGCAACGCCGCCGCTCGTCCCCAACACCATGCCTCACCGCCGCCGCCCTGAAGCTGCCACGCCGTCACCGGAACCACGCCTCCGACGCCCACCGCTCGACCCCGTCGCCCTTGGATCCCGTCGCCGTCACTCGGAACACCCCTCGCCGGAAGCGTCCTTGCCGGATCTCCTCCCCGTCGCACGCCGTCCCCGTCTCCCTTCCCGAGCCCCGCTGCCTTGACCCCACGAATGCCGGTGAGGCCCCCGGCCACTTCTCCCCTCCCTCCCGCGCACGCGTTAACCGCGCCCGCCTGCCGCCGCCCATGGCCGCCGCGACCACTGCTGCTTCACCGCGCCAGCGCCCGCTCCCTCTTGTCCGCGCACGTGCACCCACCCGCTCGCCCATCTCGACTTGCTGTCGCTGATCCTTCTACCCGCTACCACGCGCACATCCCACACCGCCCGCTACTGCCGCTGCGCCTCCCTAGCGCCCGCTTCGCCGCGGCTCCCGCCCGGCCACTCCCCCGCGGCCAACAGCCGCGCCTCACCCACAGCTCCGGACAGGCTCGCGTTCGCCGCGCCCGTCATCGTGAGCCTCGCCTCGCCTGCCTACTCGCCGCGCCGCCGTGCTGGTCGCCGCTGCCGGCAGCGCCGTGGCCGACCCCTGCCTGCACAAGCGCTTGCGCGCCGGCCTCCTTGCTGTGCCGCGGCCAGATAGGCCCCTGCCCTGTTAATTTAGCAGTAGGATTAGTTTAGGTTCAAGTTAAATCAATTAATTGCTAAGTGATACTGACACGTGGACCCACCTAGTTAGTTAGATTAATTAATACTTGCTTAAAACTCACACTCAATGACACGCGGGTCCCACTGGATTTGTTGACCAGTCAAACATGCTGACTAGGCCAGTCCAGTCATTGGCAGGTGGGTCTAGTGGACCCCCTTGACCAGTCAACAGTCCCAGTTGACTGCTGATAGGGCAGTCAACTGGACCCCACCTGTCAGCCTCTTGCTCACTATTGGGTACACCTCTCTGTGTACCCATAGCAGTTTAGGTAATTTTATTTTTGAAATAATAATAAATCCAGAAATTCTAGAAAATGATTTAAATCTTTTAAAATTAATATAAAATAAACCGTAGCTCGGATGAAAAAACTTTGTACATGAAAGTTGCTCAGAACAACGAGACGAATCCGGATACGCATCCCGTTCGTCCGCCACACATCCCTAGCATAGCAAACACAGAACTTTTCCCCTCCGATTCATCTGTCCGAAAACGCGAAACATCAGGAATACTTTCCCAGATGTTTCCCCCCTTCGTCGGTATCACCTCTTACCGTGTTAGGGCACACCTAACACCGCCGTTTGCTTTGTCATGCATTGTTATGCATCTGTTTTCATTGTATTCATTGTTTCTTCCCCCTCTTCTCTCCGGTAGACTACGAGACCGACGCTGCTGCTGGTGCCCCGACCGACTACGTTGTTGACGACCCCTACTTGCCATAGCAACCAGGCAAGCCCCCCCTTGATCACCAGATATCGCCTATTCTCTTCTATACTGCTTGCATTAGAGTAGTGTAGCATGTTACTGCTTTCCGTTTATCCTATCCTGATGCATAGCCTGTCCTTGCTACTATTGTTGTTACCTTTACCTGCAATCCTACATGCTTAGTATAGGATGCTAGTTTTCCATCAGTGGCCCTACATTCTTGTCCGTCTGCTGTGCTATACTATCGGGCCGTGATCACTTGGGAGGTGATCACGGGTATCTGCTATACTTTATACATGATACATGTGGTGACTAAAGTCGGGTCGGCTCGAGGAGTACCCGTGAGTGATTCACGGATTGGGGGCTGAAAGGACCTTTGTCCCGATGGCCCTCTGGGTGGATCTTTGTGGCGGAGCGATAGGGCAGGTTGAGACTACCTGGGTGAGAGGTGGGCCTGGCCCTGTCAGCGTTCGCGGTTACTTCAAAATAACACGCTTAACGAGATCTTGGTATTTGATCTGAGTCTGGCCATTTGGTCTATACGCACTAACCAACTACGTGGGAAAGATATGGGCACTCGACGTCGTGGTATCAGCCGAAGCCTTCGTGACGTCAGCGACTGAGCGGCGCGTGCCAGATTGGACCGCGTAACGTGACATCCGTTGTACTAGAGGTTGCTAGGTCTGCTTCCGGCCGCCCTCGCAACATGCAGGTGTGCTAAGGGCGATGGGCCCAGACCCCTGTGCGCTTAGGTTTAGACCGGCGTGCTGACCTCTCTGTTGTGCCTAGGTGGGGCTGCGACGTGTTGATCTTCCGCGGCCGGGCATGACCCAGAAAAGTGTGTCTGGCCAAATGGGATCGAGCGTGTTGGGTTATGTGGTGCACCCCTGCAGGGAAGTTTATCTATTCGAATAGCCATGTCCCTCGGTAAAAGTATGACCCGGAGTTGTACCTTGACCTTATGACAACTAGAACCGGATACTTAATAAAACACACCCTTCCAAGTGCCAGATACAACCCGGTGATCGCTCTCTAGCAGGGCAACGAGGAGGGGATCGCCGGGTAGGATTATGCTATGCGATGCTACTTGGAGGACTTCAGTCTACTCTCTTCTATATGCTGCAAGACGGAGGCTGCCAGAAGCATAGTCTTCGACAGGATTAGCTATCCCCCTCTTATCCTGGCATTCTGCAGTTTAGTCCACTGATATGGCCCTTTACACATATATCCATGCATATGTAGTGTAGCTCCTTGCTTGCGAGTACTTTGGATGAGTACTCACGGTTGCCTTGTTCCCCCTTTCCCCCTTTTCTTTACCCTATTGCTGCGACCAGACGATGGAGTCCAGGAGCCAGACGCCATCGTTGACGATGACTCCTACTACACCGGAGGTGCCTACTACTACATGCAGCCCGCTGACGACGACCAGTAGTAGTTAGGAGGATCCCAGGCAGGAGGCCTGCGCCTCTTTTGATCTGTATCCCAGTTTGTGCTAGCCTTCTTAAGGCAAACTTGTT
Organism: Triticum aestivum; assembly: GCF_018294505.1. Classification (NCBI taxonomy): domain Eukaryota; kingdom Viridiplantae; phylum Streptophyta; class Magnoliopsida; order Poales; family Poaceae; genus Triticum; species Triticum aestivum. The sequence goes on from NW_025225086.1 coordinate 53,593, forward strand.
TAACTTATGTCTGTACTCAGATTTTGTTGCTTCCGCTGACTCGTCTATGATCGAGCACTTGTATTCGAGCCCTCGAGGCCCCTGGCTTGTATTATGATGCTTGTATGACTTATTTATGTTTTAGAGTTGTGTTGTGATATCTTCCCGTGAGTCCCTGATCTTGATCATACACGTTTGCGTGCATGATTAGTGTACGATTGAATCGGGGGCGTCACAATTATTGACTCTAGTAAACCCTTTGGGTGTTAGTCACATGGAGATGTGAACTAATCACATAAAGATGTGAACTATTGGTGTTAAATCACATGGTGATATAAACTAGATTATTGACTCTAGTGCAAGTGGGAGACTGAAGGAAATATGCCCTAGAGGCAATAATAAAGTTATTATTTATTTCCTTATTTCATGATAAATGTTTATTATTCATGCTAGAATTGTATTAACCGGAAACATGATACATGTGTGAATACATAGACAAACAGAGTGTCACTAGTATGCCTCTACTTGACTAGCTCGTTGATCAAAGATGGTTATGTTTCCTAGCCATGGACAAAGAGTTGTCATTTGATTAACGGGATCACATCATTAGGAGAATGATGTGATTGACTTGACCCATTCCGTTAGCTTAGCACTTGATCGTTTAGTATGTTGCTATTGCTTTCTTCATGACTTATACATGTTCCTATGACTATGAGATTATGCAACTCCCGTTTACCGGAGGAACACTTTGTGTGCTACCAAATGTCACAACGTAATTGGGTGATTATAAAGGTGCTCTACAGGTGTTTCTGAAGGTAATTGTTGGTTTGGCGTATTTTGAGATTAGGATTTGCCACTCCGATTGTCGGAGAGGTATCTCTGGGCCCTCTCGGTAATGCACATCACTCAAGCCTTGCAAGCATTGCAACTAATGAGTTAGTTGCGGGATGATGTATTACGGAACGAGTAAAGACACTTGCCGGTAATGAGATTGAACTAGGTATTGAGATACCGACGATTGAATCTCGGGTAAGTAACATACTGATGACAAAGGGAACAACATATGTTGTTATGCAGTCTGACCGATAAATATCTTCGTAGAATATGTGGGAGCCAATATGAGCATCCAGGTTCCGCTATTGGTTATTGACCGGAGAAGTGTCTCGGTCATGTCTACATAGTTCTCGAACCCGTAGGGTCCGCACGCTTAAAGTTTCGATGAGAGTTATATTATGAGTTTATATGTTTTGATGTATCGAAGGTTGTTCGGAGTCCCGGATGTGATCATGGACATGACGAGGAGTCTTGAAATGGTCAAGACATAAAGATTGATATATTGGAAGCCTATATTTGGATATCGGAAGTGTTCCGGGTGAAATCGGGATTTTACTGGAGTACCGGGGGTTACCGGAACCCCCCCAGGGGCTTAATGGGCCTACATGGGCCTTAGTGGAAATAGAGGGCAGCAAGGGGAGTGTGGGGCGCGCCCCCCCTCAAGGCCCAAACCGAATTGGTTTAGGGCAAAGGGGGCCGGCCCCCTCTTTCCTTCTCCTCCTCTCCCTTTCCTTCCCCCTCTCCTACTCCTACTAGGAATAGGAGGAGTCCTACTCCTAGTGGGAGTAGGACTCCCCCTTGGTGCGCCTCTCCCTGGCCGGCCACCTCCTCCTCCCTTGCTCCTATATATACGGGGGCAGGGGGGCACCCCATAGACACAACAATTGATCTGTTTGATCTTTTAGCCCTGTGCGGTGCCCCCCTCCACCATAGTCCACCTCGATAATACTGTAGCGCTGCTTAGGCGAAGCCCTGCGTCGGTAGAACATCAACATCATCACCACGCTGTCGTGCTGACGAAACTCTCCCTCAACACTCGTCTAGATTGGAGTTCGAGGGACGTCATCGGGCTGAACGTGTGCTGAACTCGGAGGTGCCGTGCGTTCGGTACTTGATCGGTCAGATCATGAAGACGTATGACTACACCAACCGCGTTGTGCTAACGCTTCCACTTTCGTTCTACGAGGGTACGTGGAAAACACTCTCCCCTCTCCTTGCTATGCATCACCAAGATCTTGCGTGTGTGTAGGGATTTTTTTGAAATTACTATGTTCCCCAATAGTGGTATCAGAGCCTGGTTTTATGCGTTGATGTTATATGCACGAGTAGAACACAAGTGAGTTGTGGGCGATATAAGTCATACTGCTTACCAGCATGTCATACTTTGGTTCGGCGGTATTGTTGGATGAAGCAGCCCAGACCGACATTACGCGTACGCTTACACGAGACTGGTTCTACCGACGTGCTTTGCACACAGGTGGCTCGCGGGTGTCAGTTTCTCCAACTTTAGTTGAATTGAGTGTGGCTACGCCCGGTCCTTGCGAAGGTTAAAACGACACCAACATGACAAACTATCATTGTGGTTTTGATGCGTAGGTAAGAACGGTTCTTGCTAAGCCCGTAGCAGCCACGTAAAACTTGCAACAACAAAGTAGAGGACGTCTAACTTGTTTTTGCAGGGCATGTTGTGATGTGATATGGTCAAGACGTGATGCTATATTTTATTGTATGAGATGACCATGTTTTGTAACCGAGTTATCAGCAACTGGCAGGAGCCATATGGTTGTCGCTTTATTGTATGCATTGCAATCGCCCTGTAATGCTTTACTTTATCACTAAGCGGTAGTGATAGTCGTAGAAGCATAAGATTGGGAGACGACAACAATGCTACGATGGAGATCAAGGTGTCGCGCCGGTGACGATGGTGATTGTTGGTGTCAAAACCGGCGGATCTCGGGTAGGGGGTCCCGAATTGTTGGATGGTAACAGGAGACAAGGGACACGATGTTTTTACCCAGGTTCGGGCCCTCTCGATGGAGGTAAAACCCTACTCCTGCTTGATTAATATTGATGATATGGGTAGTACAAGAGTAGATCTACCACGAGATCAAGGAGGCTAAACCCTAGAAGCTAGCCTATGGTATGGTTGTTGTATGATGAAGTTGTCCTACGGACTAGAACCCTCCGGTTTATATAGACACCGGATAGGGTTAGGGTTACACAGAGTCGGTTACAATGGTAGGAGATCTTGAATATCCGCATTGCCAAGCTTGCCTTCCACGTCAAGGAAAGTCCCATCCGGACACGGGACAAAGTCTTCAATCTTGTATCTTCATAGTCCTGGAGTCCGGCTGAAGGTATAGTCCGGCTATCCGAACACCCCCTAATCCAGGACTCCCTCAGTAGCCCTCGAACCAGGCTTCAATGACGACGAGTCCGACACGCAGATTGTCTTCGGCATTGCAAGGCGGGTTCTTCTCCAAATTCTATGTACCAGTAGGAATAATGTCTGATTTTTGTAATGTAGCGCTCCTTGGCTTCCACGCCCAATAATGGCCGTCTTCCACGTGTCAAACGAATGCGAAAAGCCGGGGCGTTTTTACATCCACACCCCTAGACGCATAAATGAGCCGCCTATTTAACGGGAGGGGATTCAGATCCAAACCACACCTTCTCCTCTCCGCGAGTAATCATCAGAGCGCCTCCAGCAAAGGTCCATTCCAACATGGCCAGCCGTCGCAGCTCCTCCTCTCGCCCTTCCAGTACTAAACCCGGAGACTGGGAGAGTTGCCCCGTCCCGCACAGCAAGTTAGTGTCGCTTCAGGCCAAGGGATTTCTCCCTCAGGCTTATATGGTCCCGGTCCGAGCCGGACTCGCCACCTATAATGGCGGAAAACAAGCGGAGAGCATCCCCAATCCCTCTAAAGGAGAGCGGGTGTGCTTCGTCCCTTATCTAATAAGGGGACTGGTTTTTCCAGTTCATCCATTTCTCCGTGGGCTTCTGGAGTTCTACGGCCTCCAGCTGCACAATCTCACGCCCGCTTCTATATTGCATATTGCGGGCTTCGTCGCCCTTTGCGAGCTATTTTTGGGTGTTGAGGCTCATTTCGCGCTGTGGAAGAGGATATTCTGCCTGGTTCCCCGTTCTCAAGAGGGGTCTATTTATCAAGTGGGCGGAGCCGAAATGTGGCGCATCGCCGGGACCGGATACCTATCTGGGACCCCAAAGAATGCGTCCGAGGACTGGCCTTCGGAATGGTTTTATATAGATGATGTCCCGCCACCGGATCCTATCCGGGTCGGTCTCCCTGAGTTCAACAGTGCTCCATTAAAGAAACGCCTGAGCTGGCGTCCGCGGAGCTCTCAGAGAGAAAGCGACAGAGACGTTCTTTACCTGATGGGCCGGATAAGGCTATTGGCTCATTCCGTACTAACCATGATTGGAGTCATGGCCGCATGCATTATGCGGGGGCTGCAGCAGCTTCAATATAGAGGCCACCCTATGTGGGATTTTAACGGGGAGGATGATGCCACCCGTTACGGTCGTAAGGGGCCAGCCTCAGCTGCCGCTCTAGTAAAGATCTTTTCCTCTTTGTACATGGGAGAAGAGGAGGAATTCCGCCGCGTCAACCCGCAAGGTGGATTTACTATGTACAACCCTCCAAGTTGGGTAAGTGGACAATTGTGCTTGCCCGTTCATTTTATATTCCCCTGATTAAATATGTAGTCTAACAACTTCAATGCAGGAACTGCGTCAGGAGGTAAAGGATATAAACAACCGTCCTCCACAGCCCGAGGATCCAGAATGGTCCCTCGATCCGGACTCCGAAGAGGATCTGTACATATCGGTGGAGCTTATTGACGGGGTGTTCCATCAGCTAAGCAAGGACAATACCTTGGTGGCCATTACGGCTGATTACCCAGGGTTAATCCCGGCCTCCCAGGTGACAGAAACCGGAGCCTCATTCCCTTGAGAAGGATTCCATTCTCACGTATTTCAGTTTTTCTGACGACAACCGTGTTTTGCAGGGGAGGTTTCCGAGGCGGGAGGCCGAACCTGCGGCGGCTAGCCAACGAGGGGCCGCAGGGCCCCGTGGGGTAAAAAGGAATGTGGTCCGGACTGAGATGCCAGCGCAAAGGTATAGCGCACCCTCTTTTTCCCTGGTGTTATTCTTTCAGGGCATATTAACGTTCGTGCTATCTTCAGGACGAAGAAACCTCGCCGGACTATATCCGGAGAGGTTGCCAATCGCGCTTCCACCAGCCAGGCTCCAACGTCTGGCCTGGAAGCGGAGGCGAGCACAAGGCGCGGACCAGAGGCTCCTCCGACAGAGGATGTGGACAGGCTTTTTGCCACGAATTCTAAGGTGGAGAGTGCCATGAACCACAGGCGTCGCCGGAAAGTTCTTCGTGATGCTTGTTTCTCCCAAGAGGCATTAGATGCCTTCAATTCGGGAGATGCGTACCTCCGTGCCGCTCAAAATGGTTTAGCCAGAGCCACTGAGCAGTATGTAAAAGACATACGGGTAAGAAAATTTTGGTCAAATATATATATATATACCAGTAGCCCCCGAGACTTGAAATAGTTAGAGTAACTGATTTAAGGATCATTTGTTATGCAGGTTCTTACAGAAAAGAATACCGTACTGTCCCAGGAGCTGGAAGAGTGCAAAGCCCAACTGGAGGCCGCACTAGCCGCGGCAGGGGAGCCCAAAGAGACCCCCTCTGGTAAGATACACTTTGAAAGATTAGTATTTTGCGGCGTGGGTGCAAATCTGACAGATCATATTGCATATGGCACCGGACTCGATCCGGAGAGATAGCAACTCTTACGCCGGCTAAAGGCCGGTGAGAGTACGCTGACAAAGGTGAGGCGAGAGAAGAATGATCTTCAGGATGCCAACACCAAGCTGGACGTTGAACTTAAAGATATTCGTGGCCAGCTGTCAGATTCTACTAAGGAGAATCAGCGGCTTCGATGCGGCATATTTAGTAAGTGCTTAAGCGAATCCTTTGAAAAAAGAGTTCGGCGAGGAAGTCGTCTAACAGAGTAATGTCTGTAGGTATGCTAACAGGTCGTCCTGCAGAGGAGATGCCCGGTTCTACGGGTGACCTTCTTCCCGAGCTTGCGCAACTGCACGAGCGAGTTCGGCAGGCAATGCGGGGCATTGCCCAGGCCTTATGGCCTTCCCACTCCATGCCCGAGGGCCTTGGAGAGCTTGCGGCGAAGCTTAAGGGAGCTCGGCGGCGCCTCCGGTTGTGGAAGATATCGGCCTGCCGACAAGGCGCTAGGGAGGCCTGGGCCATGGTGAAGACCCGGTTTACGAGGTCTGACCCAAACCACATGGCCGAAGTCGGACCTGTGGGGCCTGATGAGAAGGAGATCCCTGTAAGCTTAGTATACGGCCAAGTAGAATTGGCCCCAAAGTATTCCCAACAGGACTGTAAATTAGACAGCCTGTTAGATGGTATAGAAGAGGAATACAATCAGTCAGAGTGACTATGTAATTGTTAATTGACATGTGTAATGCCTTCTAGCCAGATTGTAGATCGTTTGTCATTGCCGACCTTTTTGCTTCTACCTCGGGACCTGGCGGTCTGGAGTGTGTCCGAATACCCTACCGGTTATGTACGAACCGGGGTATGCATGGAGACCAGGCGTAGGGGTCATTAGTGCTTTATCAGACAAGTGTATGTTATATTACATGGTTAGTAAGAAACATCTTCCAGAGAGAATAGTTCCGTTAGGGGTTCCTTTCTCTAGGAGGCATGCCCTAAAGTGCATGTCCGGACTGCAAATGCAGGAAAATCATCTGGGGGCATGTATATAAATAAGTAAAAAAGGTCGTCTTTTAGTTCACCGACCGAATATTCCCTTAAGAACGCTAGCTTTCGGCTTCACCCAGTCTGAGGTACACATCCGGCTGATCCGGCAGTAACAATCGCAGAGGTGCTCCCTTTACCGCCTAGCCGAACAATCGGGAACGTAGGGTTAAGCACAGGAGCCAAGCAACCCATCTTGGCCAAAACTTAAGTCATATCGATGCATATAATGGTGAAGAAAAGGTACATGCGGAAGTTTGACGCATGTGTTGGGCGTGAAGCCCATATAAATAAGCTTCTGTTAAAGAAGCCCCCAGGTTTAATGAGCGCGGGTAGCGCGTCACTTCATGAGCCTTTAAGGGCTATAAGAGAGAAGAGGGGAAGTAGAGAAATGTAAGACAGAAAATGTAAAAAATGGACAGAGGAAGGAGACAAACACAGAGTCAGGCGCTAGGCATAAAATCTTCGGAGACGGGCGGCGTTCCATGGGTTCGGCTCGAGTCGGTTATCCGACGCATCTCGCAGGCGGTACGCTCCACCATTTAGGACTTGGTCGATTATGAATGGACCTTCCCACTTGGGCTTGAGTTTGTCCTCTTATCCGGCAGGCGTAGAACTAGTTCGCCAACATTGTAATTTTTGGCCCGTACTTCTCTGTTTTGATATCTTCGAGCCTGCTGTTGATAAAATGCGGAACGAGCTTTTGCCACGTCACGCTCCTCCTCCAAGGCGTCCAAGTTGTCCTGCCGATCGAGCTCGGCTTCTCTTTCTTCGTACATGCGCACTCGAGGTGAGTCATGAATTATGTCACAGGGTAGAACTGCCTCTACGCCGTACACCATAAAGAATGGTGTGTATTCAGTGGTGCGATTCGGCGTGGTCCGCAGCCCCCAGAGTACAGAGTCGAGCTCCTCTACCCAGTGCGTGTTAGATTCCTTGAGGGACTGCACTAGTTTGGATATAATGCCGCTCATGATAAGACCATTTGCACGTTCGACCTGGCCGTCAGTTTGTGGGTGATAGACGGAAGCATAGTCGAGATTGATGCCCATGTTTTTGCACCAGAGTTTTACCTCGTCGGACATGAAGTTTGTCTCGTTATCAGTGATGATGCTGTGGGGGACGCCGTAATGGTGTACAACCCCGGATATGAAGTCTATCATAGGTCCGGATTCGGCTATCTTAACAGGCTTAGCTTCTATCCATTTGGTGAACTTGTCCACCATGACCAGTAAGTATTTTTTCTTGTGGGTTCCGCCTTTAAGGGGTCCAACCATGTCAAGCCCCCAGACCGCGAAGGGCCATGATGGGGATAGTTCAGAGGGCGGTGGGTGGCATATGGCTTTGGTTTGCAAAAAGCTGGCAACCGACGCATCGTTGGACCAAGTCCTGAGCGTTTGCTTGGGCCGTCGGCCAGTAAAAGCCTGTATGGAAAGCCTTGCTTACAAGGGACCGAGCTGCAGCGTGGTGGCCACCGAGTCTGGCATGAATTTCAGCCAGCAAGTTCCGCCCTTCCTCTTTGGAGATGCACCTTTAAAGGACTCCGGTAGTGCTTTTCTTATAAAGCTCTCCCTCGTGGACTTTATAGGCTTTAGATCGCCGCACTATGCAGCGTGCCTTGTTTTGGTCCTCTGGGAGTTCCTGCCTAGTAAGGTAGGCTAGGAACGGTTCTGTCCACGGGGCGATGACCGCCATTATTACGTGGGCTGAAGGTGTAATTTCGGTGGCAGAGCCTCCAATTATGTCATATTATTCGGTGTCGAGTGGTGCGGTTAGGTCCGGGCTGTTATCTGCAGGTTCCCCCTCCCATGCTACGGATGGCTTGAACAATCTTTCTAAAAAGATGTTGGGGCTGGGACTGCATCGCGTTTTGCTCCAATGCGTGCCAGGACATCCGCTGCCTGATTGTTTTCTCGGGCTATATGATGAAACTCCAACCCTTCGAACCGAGCTGACATTTTTAGGACGGCGTTGCGGTAAGCTGCCATTTTTGGATCCTTGGTGTCGAAGTCTCCGTTTATTTGGGATATCGCGAGGTTCGAGTCCCCGCGTACCTCTAGGCGTTGAATGCCCATGGATACTGCCATCCGGAGACCATGTAGGAGGGCCTCATATTCGGCTGCATTGTTGGAGTCCGTGTACATGATCTGGAGCACATATTAAACTGTGTCTCCTGTGGGGGACGTAAAGACGACGCCAGCCCCTAGTCCGGCCAACATTTTGGAGCCGTCGAAATGCATGATCCAGTTTGAATATGTGTCGTACTCTTTAGGGAGCTCGGCCTCCGTCCATTCTGCGACGAAGTCGGCCAAAACTTGCGATTTAATAGCTCGCCGTGGCTTATAGGTTATATCGAACGGGAGAAGCTCGATGGCCCATTTTGCGATCCGGCCCGTTGCATCGCGGTTGTTGATAATATCGTTGAGTGGTACTTCCGAGGCTACTGTTATGGAACACTCTTGAAAGTAGTGTCGTAGCTTCCGGGATGCCATGAATACCGCGTATGCAATCTTTTGATAATGCAGGTATCGTGATTTGCATGGAGTGAGGACAGTGGACACGTAGTAGACCGGACTTTGAAGGGGGAGTTTGTGTCCGCCCGTTTCGCGCTCGACGACGAGTACTGCGCTGCCAACTTGATGGGTTGCTGCAATGTACAATAGCATTGGTTCGCCGGTGTTTGGCGCGGCCAGGACTGGGTTTGTTGCCAATATGGCTTTTACTTCATCAAGTCCGGCCGTGGCAGCATCCGTCCACTCAAAGTGTTCGTTGCGCCGAAGGAAGCGATAAAGGGGCAGTGCCTTTTCTCCCAAGCGAGAGATAAAGCGGCTTAGAGCCGCCACGCATCCGGTTAATTTTTGTATTTGTTTGAGGTCCTTTGGGATATCCAGTTGCGACAAAGCTCGGATCTTGGCCGGATTTGCTTCAATTCCTCTACCGGATACAATGAAGCCCAAAAGCTTTCCGGCTGGAATGCCGAAAACGCATTTTTCCGGGTTGAGCTTGATGTCGTATTTTCGGAGGTTGGCGAATGTTAGCCTCAAGTCGTCTACTAGAGATTCGACATGTCTTGTTTTGACGACCACATCATCCACGTACGCCTCCACTGTCTTGCCGATCTGGTTTGCCAGACATGTCTGAATCATGCGCTGATATGTTGCGCCGGCGTTTTTCAGCCCGAAGGGCATTGTGTTGAAGCAGAATGGGCCGTATGGTGTGATGAATGCTGTTGCGGCTTGGTCTGATTCTGCCATCTTAATTTGATGGTAACCGGAGTATGCGTCGAGGAAACACACCGAATTGTGTCCTGCAATGGCATCGATAATTTGATCGATACAGGGGAGGGGGAAGGGATCCTTTGGGCAAGCCTTGTTAAGGTCTTTAAAATCGACACACAGGCGCCAGGATTTGTCCTTCTTTGGTACCATCACCAAGTTTGCTAGCCAGTCCGGATGTTTTATGTCTCTAATGAATCCGGCCTCCAATAGCTTGGCTAGCTCCTCTCCCATGGCCTGTCTCTTGGGTTCGGAAGAACGCCGAAGGGCTTGTTTGACAGGTTTGTATCCTTTTAGGATATTTAAGCTGTGTTCGGCCAGCCTGCGTGGGATTCCTGGCATGTCTGAAGGGTGCCAGGCAAAGATGTCCCAATTTTCACGTAGGAATTCTCGCAGTGCGGCGTCCATATCAGGGTTTAATCGTGCCCCGATGGAGGTTGTTTTATTGGGGTCCGTTGGATGGACCTGGAACTTGACTATTTCGTCTGCTGGCTTAAAGGATGTGGACTTGGATCTCTTGTTGAGTATCACATCATCCCTGTTAACTGTGGAGCGCAGCGCAGTTAGTTCCTCAGCTGCTAAGTCTCCAGATAGTGCCTCCAGGGCTAATGCGGCTCTCTTGTTTTCGGCGCGGAGTGTTATGTCCGGATCACTAGCGAGAGTGATAATACCGTTCGGCCCGGGCATCTTGAGCTTCATGTACCCGTAATGGGGTATTGCTTGGAAGATTGTAAATGCTTCCCGCCCTAGTAGGGCGTGATATCCGCTGCTGAACGAGGCCACCTGAAATGTGACCTCTTCGGATCTGTAATTATCCGGCGTGCCGAACACCACATCTAGTGTGATTTTTCCTGTGCAGCACGCTTCCCGACTGGGGATTATTCCTCTAAAGGTTGTGCTGCTTCGCGCAACGCTGCTCCAGTCTAGTCCCATTTGTTGAAGAGTTTCCTCATAAATGAGGTTCAATCCGCTGCCTCCATCCATGAGTACCTTGGTGAGGCGAAAGCCGTCCACTATCGGACCGAGGACCAACGCGGCTGGTGCTCGGACTGTTCGGAATTTAGGTTCATCACTTGCGTTGAAGGTAATAGCCGTGTCGCTCCATGGGTTTATTGTTGCTACTTGATAGACTTTGGCAAGGCTGCGGAGTGTTCTTTTTCGCATATTATTTGATGCGAAGGTCTCGAAGACTGTGAGAACGGTACTGGTGTCCCCGGGGTGGTTTTCTGTGGCCTCCAAAATTAAGAGGTCCTCGCCAATTTTGGTCACCTGCCGGAGTATCCAACATGCTCTAAGGCTGTGAGTTGGTGTGGCGTCCTCTGTACTGTGAATTTTACAGGGTCCATCAAGCCATCTTTCCAGTACGGTTCCATGCTCTGTGGAGGGTTTTGGTTTTTTGGTGTTCAACCCGGGTGTCTTATGATGATGCACCCTCTTAGTTCGGACGGGATTTCTATTCAAGGCCGGATTGTCCCAAAATTTTATTTCGGTTTTCCAGGCACTTTCCATCGCATAGTACTTTTGTACTATGGACGCTCAGCGAAGCGTGTAATATCACGACGACCTATGGCATTAAGGATTCCCTCATCCGTGCAATTACTGCAGAAGATTGATATTGCGTCTCCCTCGCGTCAATCCTTTATCCTGTTCATAACCAGGAGAAATCTGGCCCAGTAATGATGTACTGTTTCCTCGGGCTTTTGCCTGATTTGGGAAAGATCGCTTATGTTCGGGTGGGCGGGTGGCGTTGATTCTGAAACCTCGCCCAATCTAAGATTCAGAGGCCGAAGAGCTTCCGAACTCTGAGGTCCGGATTCTTGGATGTTGTCCAATGAGTCTAGTCCGTTGCCTGATTTTAAGCTCAGGTCTCGAGTTACATCCTCCCCTCCACGGATATCCGGCTTGGAGGGGTCAGGAATTCGGACATAACTAGTCCTTAAAATAGATGAAGGGTCGCCGCACTGCGCCTCTACCACGGCGACGTGGTGGGTGGCCTGGGGAGAGTTAATTTCTCTTAGATCGGGTTTAAGCCCAACCTGGTCGTAATCCGTGGTGACCCCCAGGGTGGCGATGCGATCCAAGAGCTCGTTTACGGAAGAGAGCTCCATCGGATCTAGCTGCTCGACAAGTTCCGAGCTGACGTGAAGGTTGCTTTTGATGACCCGAGAGGTCACCATCGGCGCAACGGCCGAACAGGCGGTCATGAGGAAACCACCTAGCCGGAGAGTTTGGCCGACAGCCAAGGCTCCCTCAGCAACGGCGCCGTCTTTAAAGACGGGAGGATGCATCCTTCCTGATTGCGGCGGCACAGTGGAACTCTCAATGAAAGCACCAATGTCGGTGTTAAAAACGGCGGATCTCGGGTAGGGGGTCCCGAACTGTGCGTCTAGGCGGATGGTAACAGGAGACAAGGGACACGATGTTTTTACCCAGGTTCGGGCCCTCTCGATGGAGGTAAAACCCTACTCCTGCTTGATTAATATTGATGATATGGGTAGTACAAGAGTAGATCTACCACGAGATCAAGGAGGCTAAACCCTAGAAGCTAGCCTATGGTATGGTTGTTGTATGATGAAGTTGTCCTACGGACTAGAACTCTCTGGTTTATATAGACACCGGATAGGGTTAGGGTTACACAGAGTCGGTTACAATGGTAGGAGATCTTGAATATCCGCATTGCCAAGCTTGCCTTCCACGCCAAGGAAAGTCCCATCCGGACACGGGACGAAGTCTTCAATCTTGTATCTTCATAGTCCTGGAGTCCGGCTAATGGTATAGTCCGGCTATCCGAACACCCCCTAATCCAGGACTCCCTCAGTGATCTTGATGGTGCTTCGGAGATGGAGATCACAAGCACAAGATGATGATGGCCATATCATATCACTTATATTGATTGCATGTGATGTTTATCTTTTATGCATCTTATCTTGCTTTGATTGACGGTAGCATTATTAGATGATCTCTCATTAAATTTCAAGATAAAAGTGTTCTCCCTAAGTATGCACCATTGCCAAAGTTCGTCGTGCCCAGACACCATGTGATGACCGGGTGTGATAAGCTCTACGTCCATCTACAACGGGTGCAAGCCAGTTTTGCACACGCAGAATACTCAGGTTAAACTTGATGAGCCTAGAATATGCAGATATGGCCTTGGAACACTGAGACCGAAAGGTCGAGCGTGAATCATATAGTAGATATGATCAACATAGTGATGTTCACCATTGAAAGCTAATCCATTTCACGTGATGATCGGTTATGGTTTAGTTGATTTGGATCACGTGATCACTTAGATGATTAGAGGGATGTCTATCTAAGTGGGAGTTCTTAAGTAATATGATTAATTGAACTTTAATTTATCATGAACTTAGTCCTGGTAGTACTAGCATATCTATGTTGTAGATCAATAGCTCGCGATGTTGCTCTCCGTTTATATTTTGATATGTTCCTAGAGTAAACTAAGTTGAAAGATGTTAGTAGCAATGATGCGGATTGGATCCGTGATCTAAGGTTTATCCTCATTGCTGCACAGAAGAATTATGTCCTTGATGCACTGCTAGGTGACGGACCTATTGCAAGAGCAGATGCAGACGTTATGAACGTTTTGACAAAAGCTCGGTATGATGACTACTTGATAGTTAAGTGCACCATGCTTTATGGCTTAGAACCGGGACTTCAAAAAAAATTGAATGCCACGGAGCATATAAGATGTTCCAAGAGTTGAAATTGGTATTTCATACTCATGCTCGTGTCGAAAGGTATGAGACCTTTGACAAGTACTTTGCCTACAAGATGGAGGAGAATAGCTCAGCTAGTGAGCATGTGCTAAGAATGTCTGAGTACTACAATCACTTGAATCAAGTGGGAGTTAATCTTCCAGATAAGATAGTGATTGACAGAGTTCTCTAGTCACTATCACCAAGTTACTTGAACTTCGTGATGAACTCTAATATGTAAGGGATAACGGAAACGATTCCCAAGCTCTTCGTGATGCTGAAATCAACGAAGGTAGAAATCAAGAAAAACATCAAGTGTTGATGGTTGACAAGACCACTAGTTTCAAGAAAAAGGCAAAGGGAAGAAGGGGAACTTCAAGAAGAATGGCAAGCATGTTGCTGCTCAAGTGAAGAATCCCAAGTCTAGACCTAAGCATGAAACTAAGTGCTTCTACTGCAAAGGGACTGATCACTGGAAGCAGAACTATCCCAAGTATTTGGCGGATAAGAAGGATGGTAAAGTGAACAAAGGTATATATTTGATATACATGTTATTGATGTGTACTTTACTAGTGTTTATAGCAACCCTCAGTATTTGATACTAGTTCAGTTGCTAAGATTAGCAACTCGAAACGGGAGTTGCAGAATAAACAGAAACTAGTAAAGGGCGAGGTGACGATGTGTGTTGGAAGTAGTTCCAAGATTAATATGATCATCATCGCACACTCCCTATACTTTTGTGATTAGTGTTGAAACTAAATAAGTTTTCTTTGGTGTTTGCGTTGAGCATGAATATGATTTGATCATGTTTATTGCAATATGGATATTCATTTAAATTAGAGAATAATTGTTGTTCTGTTTACATGAATAAAACCTTCTATGGTCATACACCCAATGAAAATGGTTTGTTGGATCTCGATAGTAGTGATACACATATTCATAATGTTGAAGCCAAAAGATGCAGAGTTGATAATGATAGTGCAACTTATTTGTGGCACTGCCGTTTGGGTCATATTGGTGTAAAGCGCATGAAGAAACTCCATAGTGATGGACTTTTGGAATCACTTGATACTTGCGAACCATGCCTTATGGGCAAGATGACTAAAACGTCGTTCTCCGGAACTATGGAGCGAGCAACAGGTATGTTGGAGATCATACATACTGATGTATGTGGTCCGATGAATATTGAGGCTCGCGGCGGGTATCGTTATTTTCTCACCTTCATAGATGATTTGAGCAGATATGGGTACATCTACTTGATGAAACATAAGTCTGAAACATTTGAAAAGTTCATATAATTTCAGAGTGAAGTGGAAAATCATCGTAACAAGAAAATAAAGTTTCTACGATTTGATCGTGGAGGAGAATATTTGAGTTACGAGTTTGGTCTTCATTTGAAACAATGCGGAATAGTTTTGCAACTCACGCCACCTGGAACACCACATCATAATGGTGTGTCCGAACATCGTAACCGTACTTTATTAGATATGGTGCAATCTATGATGTCTCTTACCGATTTACCACTATCGTTTTGGGGTTATGCATTAGAGACAGCTGCATTCATGTTAAATAGGGCACCATCTAAATCCATTGAGATGACACTATATGAACTATAGTTTAGCAAGAAACCAAGTCGTTTCTTAAAGTTTGGGGTTGTGATGCTTATGTGAAAAAGTTTCATCCTGATAAGCTCAAACTCAAATCGGAGAAATGTGTCTTCATAGGATACCCAAAGTTGGGTACACCTTCTATCACAGATCCGAAGGCAATTTATTCATTGCTAAGAATGGATCCTTTCTAGAGAAGGAGTTTCTCTCGAAAGAAATGAGTGGGAGGAAAGTAGAACTTGATGAGGTAACTATACCTGCTCCCTTATTGGAAAGTAGTTCATCACAGAAATCTGTTCCTGTGACTACTACACCAACTAGTGAGGAAGCTAATGATGATGATCATGTAACTTCAGATCAAGTTACTACCGAACCTCGTAGGTAAACCCGAGTGAGATTCGCACCAGAGTGGTACGGTAATCCTGTTCTGGAGGTCATGTTACTTGACCATGACAAACCTATGAACTATGAGGAAGCAATGATGAGCCCAGATTCCGCGAAATGGCTTGAGGACATGAAATCTGAGATGGGATCCATGTATGAGAACAAAGTGTGGACTTTGGTTGACTTGCCCGATGATCGGCAAGCCATAGAAAATAAATGGATCTTCAAGAGGAAGACGGACGCTGATAGTAGTGTTGCTATCTACAAAGCTAGACTTGTCGAAAAAGGTTTTCGACAAAGTTCAAGGTGTTGACTACGATGAAATTTTCTCACTCGAAGCGATGCTTAAGTCTGCCCAAATCATGTTAGCAAATGCTGCATTTTATGAAATCTGGCAAATGGATAACAAAACTGCAATCCTTAATGGACTTATTAAAGAAGAGTTGTATATGATGCAACCAAAAGGTTTTGTCAATCCTAAAGGTGATAACAAAATGTGCAAGCTCCAGCGATCCATCTATGGACTGGTGCAAGCTTCTCGGAGTTGGAATATGCGCTTTGATGAGATGATCAAAGCATGTAGTTTTATACAGACTTGTGATGAAGCCTGTATTTACAAGAAAGTGAGTGGGAGCACTACAGCATTTCTGATAAGTATATGTGGATGACATATTGTTGATCGGAAATAATGTAGAATTCTCTGTAAAGCATAAAGGAGTGTTTGAAAGGAGTTCTTCAAAAGAAAGACCTCAGTAAAGCTACTTACATATTGAGCGTCAAGATCTATTGAGATAGATCAAGATGCTTGATACGTTTTTTCAATGAGTACATACCTTGGCAAGATTTTGAAGTAGTTCAAAATGGAATAGTCAAAGAAAGAGTTCTTGCCTGTGTTACAAGGTGTGAAATTGAGTAAGACTCAAAGCCCGACCACGGCAGAAGATATAAAGAGAATGAAAGTCATTCCCTATGCCTCAGCCACAGGTTCTAAGTATGCCATGCTATGTACCAGATCTATTGTATACCCTACACTAATTTTGGCAAGGGAGTACAATAGTGATCTAGGGGTAGATCACTAGACAGCGGTCAAAATTATCCTTAGTGGAATAAGGATATATTTCTCAATTATGGAGGTGACAAAAAGATTTGTCGTAAAGGGTTACGTCGATGCAAGTTTTGACACTAATCCAGATGACTCTAAGTCTCAATCTGGATACATTTTGAAAGTGGGAGCAATTAGCTAGAGTAGCTCCGTGTAGAGAATTGTAGACATAGAATTTTGCAAAATACATACGGATCTGAATTTGGGAGACCCATTGACTAAATTTCTCTCACAAGCAAAACATGATCACTCTTTGGGTGTTAATCACATAGCGATGTGAACTAGATTATTGAATCTAGTAAACCCTTTGGGTGTTAGTCACATGGAGATGTGAACTAATCACATAAAGATGTGAACTATTGGTATTAAATCACATGGTGATGTAAACTAGATTATTAACTCTAGTGCAAGTGGGAGACTAAAGGAAATATGCCCTAGAGGCAATAATAAAGTTATTATTTATTTCCTTATTTTATGATAAATGTTTATTATTCATGCTAGAATTGTATTAACCGGAAACATGATACATGTGTGAATACATAGACAAACAGAGTGTCACTAGTATGCCTCTACTTGACTAGCTCGTTGATCAAAGATGGTTATGTTTCCTAGCCATGGACAAAGAGTTGTCATTTGATTAACGAGATCACATCATTAGGAGAATGATGTGATTGACTTGACCTATTCCATTAGCTTAGCACTTGATCGTTTAGTATGTTGCTATTGCTTTCTTCATGACTTATACATGTTCCTATGACTATGAGATTATGCAACTCCCGTTTACCGGAGGAACACTTTGTGTGCTACCAAACATCACAACGTAACTGGGTGATTATAAAGGTGCTCTACAGGTGTCTCCGAAGGTAATTGTTGGGTTGGCGTATTCGGAGATTAGGATTTGCCACTCTGATTGTCGGAGAGGTATCTCTGGGCCCTCTCGGTAATGCACATCACTCAAGCCTTGCAAGCATTGCAACTAATGAGTTAGTTGCGGGATGATGTATTACGGAATGAGTAAAGAGACTTGCCGGTAACGAGATTGAACTTGGTATTGAGATACAGACGATCGAATCTCGGGCAAGTAACATACCGATGACAAAGGGAACAACATATGTTTGTTATGCGGTCTGACCAATAAAGATCTTTGTAGAATATGTGGGAGCCAATATGAGCATCCAGGTTCCGCTATTGGTTATTGACCGGAGACGTGTCCGCATCATGTCTACATAGTTCTCGAACCCGTAGGGTCCGCACGCTTAATGTTTCGATGACAGTTATATTATGAGTTTATATGTTTTGATGTACCGAAGGTTGTTCAGAGTCCCGGATGTGATCATGGACATGACGAGGAGTCTCAAAATGGTCGAGACATAAAGATTGATATATTGGAAGCCTATATTTGTGTAGGGAAACGCAGCAGAAAACAAAAATTTACGACCTACGCACCAGCCCAAGACCACTATGGAGACTGCATACATGGTTTGATCTTTTTCGTTACCGACTTGTAGCGCAAGGGGAAGTAGAGTCGATGACGATCAGCGGTGCAGATCCCCGCAGCTAGGATTTACAACCTCCCAACCGCGAGGATGTATACCCTCATCTGCTCCTCAGACAGCCCTCCGGGAGGCGGTCGAACAGCCCAACCTGGACGGTGTCGCGGACAGCCCTTCGGGAGGACCTTCGAAACTTGAACGGTCACTCGGACAGCCCTTCGGGAGGACCTTCGAAAGTCGGACGGTCATACGGACAGCCCTTCGGGAGGCAGTCACAAACTAAGACCGAAACTACGATCTCTCCACAGAGTTGCACACATACGGTGTCATCTATCCGGCAGGGCTTCGCCGTCCAGAACTAGTTCCTGCCGGAACCCAGACAGCCTTTCGGCTCTACGAAACTATTTCGCGGGGAGGGAGAGAGAAGCCAGATCATTGCATGGCACTTGTATGTGAGAAAGAGTGAGTGTGGAGGGCTGCCCCTCCACCTCTATTTATAGGAAATCCCAACGGGTAGGGTAGTTTCACAAAAATCCCAAAATGCACATGAATGAAGTCCTTCCACAAGGACCTAGGAGTGAAACCAAGGAACAAGAGGGTCCCCAAGGGGGGATACCCCATGTGGCCGGCCACACCCCCATGAGGGGCCCAAAAAATGGCTCCTATCCATCCATGTCATCCCCAAGATCTTTTGGAGCAAAGCCCCAAAAGGTGGCTTTCCATAAAGTAACCATAAAGCTGATTTTCACTATTCACGACGACAATTTTCTGCGTCTGATCGAACTGAAAATATTTATGTGGGCTTAGAACATTTCCATTACCCACCATAATAATTTTCAACGTGTTCTGGAACAATTCCAGTTTAGTGATTTTCATCTGCGAAAGCATCTGAACCGGTTCCTGCAGCTCCGGAACATTTCCGGTTTTTATTTCTGAAAATTCCAAAAAGTTTCCAGAATGATTCTGGCACCCTCCAAGAATTATCAGGCATGTGCCGAAACCATTTTGACTTAATGGCATACCCCGAAACAACTATTTCGGTTTCACCGAAACTCATCCGGTGACCTCTCTCTGCGGAACTTTTCCACTATCCGAAACTTTTCGGTGTCCGAAACTTTTTCGATGATTTTCTCTCGGACTCCCTGTCTAGTATTCAGCAGATAGATTACCCTTAAGCATGTGACCCTATAGGTTCGGTGAAGTATGGACATGACCCGGAACCCCTTCCGATCAATGATCAACATCGGAGTCGTGGACACCCATATTGACCCCTATACCCACACGAATAAATATTCGAGTGAACCTCCAGTTGCAGTGAGCTATTCATGTTGCTTCGCGATATGTCACAAACACCCAGGTGAGATTTATTGCATACCCATGGATGAACAATTTGTCCACCATGCAAGTTACCTCGTTACCGGTTTTGTTCTCTTTTCTCGTTACCGTGTTCCGGCATCCCAGTGATCAAATCACACTGTGTCTAGCCAGACGATGATGGATACCGTAATACCGAGAGGGCCCGAGAATATCTCTCCATCGTCGGAGGAGCAAATCCCAATCTTGAGCTATCAAGTTACTTGACACACTTTTCCATGAACCCGTAAGCCGCCGTAATAGCCACCCATTTACGGATGACGTTTAACAAAACCCAAAGTTCATGAAGCAAGCATGAAGAAACTCGATACTCTCATGGTCTAAGGAATTATGCAAACATTAACCATCTCTTTGTTATGAACCATTAACTTGTGATGAATGAATCTCTTAGCATAACATCAATCTGGGTCGATTCAACACAAATGTTCTCTTAACATTGTGCCCTCAAAGTTGCTGGCATTGACATGCCCATGATTAGGAAAACAGAACCATCATGCAACACTTGAGCTAGTCTTAGAGGCCAGACTAAGAATACTTCTTACCATTTCTTATTCCACACGTGCATATGAGTCTTCCTCTGAGCCTCGTGTTATTGCAGACTCGAGAACCATAGCAGTTATAGCATGGAACATAAACATAATTATGAACATGGAGATAAGTAATAGCATTTATTATTGCCTCTAGGGCATATCTCCTACAGACTCCCACTTGCACTAGAGTCAATATCTAGTCAATGCTAATGCACTTTACACCTATGGCATACTGGTGTAGAAAATGCTTCGCTTGTGGTATAGCCTGATGTCCAACGGATCTGACGACTTCAGCTCCGTGTGTATAATTGCATTCCTCACATTTTCACGCTTTCACAAAATTCATATTTTGTGTGGACTTGGCTTTTATGTATGTGAATCACAGGTCGAACCTGGATTCCTCAGACTAAGTTATGGAGAAACTACCTGCAGTAGTGTCCCATTGACAAAAGCCATCTTGGAACCATACTAAGTTCATTTGTTATAGAATTCACCACAGTATCTTGTTGGGAACAATTCCCAACTACCGTGCCACCATATTGTGTACTACACAAAACCCTTAACTTATGTCAAAAATCGCATGGAGAAGATGAAGACTGTATCGATGTAACATTTTACAACGAACTCTTCATGATCTTCGCTTGCGAGAAAACATATCATCAGTACTTACTCTAGTACTCAATGACATCTTTCACTGTTGTCCCATGATCAGTACTTTGATCACTTTAGTATCCATACTCGCAACACCTTGGGAGTATCGGACATATCTGGTTGTTTTACATACCATGGGATACATGATTAATCCAAACACAAAAGTGTGTGCAATCTGCATCATGTATTTTGCTCATCAGTGTTTTGGGACACTGAGTCTTGCAAAAAACTCTTCCATGTGACTCCGGCAAGAATAACTCCTTGGCGGTTTTAAATGCTAAAAGGTTTTAGCATCTTGTCAATATGTATTCATTGCTTAGCCCTATTAGGTAAATCTATCGCCATAGATCATTATGCCTAATATTGAGGCTATTTAGCCTAAGCACTTCATCAAAATACCATTTTCAAATAAAGTCCTAATTCGTGTCAAGAAATTTATTTCCAATTACCAATGTGTCAAGCACACAAGGTTTTTAGAAATATTATTACGCTCCCACTTACTTTTTTGAATTACAAGCATATTCATTACCCATTGATGAAGTCAAAACCCCTTTTGACCATTTCATCAAAACACGAAGATTCCAACTCCAATTTGCTCTCTTCTGTCCATCGCTGGAACTCTAAAGTTTGCACCCTTACTAGCATCCTCTGGATCGACAAATTACTTTGAACTGTATCACATACAAGTCCTAGGTTTCATTTCCATCAGATGGAAATCCTTTTGTCATCCATGGTTCATATCTCATGATTGAAATATGTATTAATTGCTAGTTCAACCTGAACTGACTTTAAGCATCGCTACGATGAAACAACCTCATCATAGTCAACTCCTTGAACTTGTTATTGCAACAAGTCGAGCTTTATGGATAAAACATTTTTATCTGTATCAGTTTTAAGTTCCATAAATATTCGTTAGACTCTAAGTATTTCGAAAGGTGTATCAAGGTTTTAATCTTGAATCACTTATATGGAAACTAACTCGGTTTGTATTGGCATTTAGCCAATTCCGGAGTCAGGGCCCATCAACGGTTCCTTGTGTATCATAGGTATACTGTTGTCCAACAACAATATCTCGTCTGCGCACCTGAGAGGTTTGCACGAGCCTTGCCTACGTGGTTCAGCTGCAAGTTCGACCGAAGTCCATACATTTTATTGTAGAGACTTCCGTATCAGTCGCAGTAGGAAACTCTGGAATTACTTCCAAGGTCTCTTTCCTTTGACCTGATGACGAAGATACTGTTATCTCATTTAGTTGCACTGTTCTCCCACTCACCTTTTTGAAAGAACTATTCTCTTTAAAAGCATACCGATTTGTGGCAAAAAACCTTTGCCTCGGTATAGTGGTGGGACGAATACCCAATGACTTTGGATAACCTACAAAGTAGCACTTTTCTGATTTGGAATAGGTTTGTAACCTTTTACACAAGCCCCATATTCCAAATGTTAAGAAAAGATATAACATAGGTTGGGCGTACCATACCATGGCATCATTTCAACAGACCCGATGCAGCTCTTTTCAGTGTAAAAGCCGCAGTCTCCAAAGCATCACTCTTTAAAAGGGATAATGGCAAATTTATTTATGTTATCTTTGATCTTACCATGTCATAAATGGTTCGATTACATCTCCACGGACTTTCCACTTGCAGTGGTGTTCCGGGAAGTGCAAGTTTATGAAATCCCTTTCACAACTCATCAGACATTCGCTAAACTTGTAACTCAAATATTCCTTTCTGCAATCAAATTGTAGAAACATAATTTTCTTGTTACAATAACTTCTACTTAATTTTTGAAAACCTTTCGAATGATTTCAAAAGATCCAGACTTACGTCTCATCA
The DNA here is from genome assembly GCF_018294505.1 of Triticum aestivum. Lineage (NCBI taxonomy): Eukaryota > Viridiplantae > Streptophyta > Magnoliopsida > Poales > Poaceae > Triticum > Triticum aestivum. The sequence goes on from NW_025225086.1 coordinate 76,193, forward strand.
AGTAAATATCCATATATCTACTTGAGTCATTTTTGAAGATAGATAAATCCACTACTAACAACACTTAACGGACTACACACATCAAATGTATGATCACCAATAAGTTTGTTGTTCGTTCCTTATGGCCCATGAATGGTATTTCAGTCACTTCACCTTTTGGAGGAAATTTGCAAGTGTCAGATGATTCAAAATCAAATGACTTCAAAATCCATCATAATGGAATTTTCCATGCGGGTTTCTCCAATGTGACCAAATGTAGTGCCACACTTGTGTGGCATTCTTTTAGTCTTGTGACATTTAGCGTCAGTGTTATGGATGTATCATATTACCATCAATATTCATAACATACATCCCATCTTGGATGGAAGCATGGCCCTTCATGTTATTCATAATTCTGAACAACAATTGTTCTTTTTATGAATAACCTCTTTTGCAAAAACATTGTGCAATGGGCTAGAGCGTATGAAACTCTAAAATGAATTATGAAAGTAAACCCAGAGTTTATGTATTATTATCAATATTCATAACATACATCTCATTCATAATGAAAGTATGGCCCTTATGTTATTCATAACACCGAACATTCAAAGTTCACTTGTGAACAACCTGCTTGCAAGATCCCTTATGCAATGGGCTAGAGTTTGTAAAAACTCTAAATGAATTATGAAAATAAATACAGATGGTAATACACTGATGGAAGGTATAGTAACATTTACTATGTTCCCTGTGTATACCTAAACCTCATTCCTGGCTAGTCTTTCAGGCCATAGTAGTTCTTACATCAAGTTGCAACAGAATGCAATCGAGCGGGTATCTTTGTGATTAACTCACAATATCCAAGAATCAGTGATCAACAATTTAATCATAATTCCCAAGCACTATATATTTGACCAGCCTTCTATACATTAAAAACTTGTATGACATTCATGCATGAGCTGGATATTCCAGTCTTCTTTCCTTTTGCCTTTATACTTCTAACAGTTAAACTTTTAGTATTTCTCCTACTTCCAGAAAAAGCATCCAACTTCATCATATGAAAGGCTTTCTTCTGGATCCCTCTCTTATCAGTCAAATGCCTAGTAACCACTTTTACTAACAGTTTGCAAAACAAACATTGCTTTGGATATCACATATCTGTTAGCCTTTGTTTGTGTCTGAAAATGATTTTCAGATTCCATGAATATCACATAACTATCCAAACTTTCGAAGTTCGGGTCTCATGGAAGCACGCATATTGCACTTGACTGAAAACAGAATTCTAGCTTTTGGATCGAAGGACGAGAGTCACATGATCCATAGCATTAGCGGGAGAATACCAAAAGTATGCGATAGGACAAAGTCCTTCTCGGCACTCTTGAGGACAATCCTCACATTACGTTACCAACCGTAAGTTTTAACCAGATATTTAACAGCTATTCAATTTTAATAGGGAAGGTGAAAACGTGAGCCATTATTCTACAACTATTTTGCAAGAAACACTTAGATAGTGTCATAATTAATTGCACTATGAATTAAACATGTTAATTCAACAGTGTGCTCCCACTCAAATCAATATCTCTCATAATTAATTTTGAGTGATACAAGATCCAGACTTCAATTCATCGCCATAGAATCATCATCTCATAACGGGAATTTTAATCGGTAGGCAACCTTGCCGATCACATCTCTATGTGACTCTTGCTCATCTTTCGATGCGTGTGTTCCGAGCTCAGGGAGATCCTTCCAGAACGTCAAGACAACCAAGTGATCTCGCTGCGAGGTCTCAACTCACCCGCCTCACACATCCCTAATCGTTCGTACCCAGGGAGATCCTGTGATACCCCGAAAAGTTAGGTGCCGTGACGGTGCTACACTTGGGAGAACACTAACTACTTGATATTTTTGTGAGAGATCACCCTAATAAAAGCGACTACTGCGCAATCAAGAAGGGTGCATCATAAGGGATAAACATCTCAGGCAATTCATAATAGCATGATATGGTATAGCCCTTTCTGACGGAGAAGTCTTTCATTCCTTCGTCTTCCGCATTCGCGTCGGTGTTCACCTTCACAAAGATTGCCACCACTGTCGGTGTCAAAACCGGCGGATCTCGGGTAGGGGGTCCCGAACTGTGCGTCTAGGCCGGATGGTAACAGGAGGCAGGGAACACGATGTTTTACCCAGGTTCGGGCCCTCTTGATGGAGGTAAAACCCTACGTCCTGCTTGATTAATATTGATGATATGGTTAGTACAAGAGTAGATCTACCACGAGATCAAGGAGGCTAAACCCTAGAAGCTAGCCTATGGTATGATTGTTGCATATGGAGTTGATTGCCTACGGACTACAACCCTCCGGTTTATATAGACATCGGATAGGGTTAGGGTTACATAGAGTCGGTTACAATGGTAGGAGATCTTGAATATCCGCATCGCCAAGCTTGCCTTCCACGCCAAGGAAAGTCCCATCTGGACACGGGACGAAGTCTTCAATCTTGTATCTTCATAGTCCTGGAGTCCGGCTGAAGGTATTGTCCGGCTACCCAAACACCCCCTAATCCAGGACTCCCTCAGTAGCCCCCGAACCAGGCTTCAATGACGACGAGTCCGGTGCGCAGATTGTTCGGCATTGCAAGGCGGGTTCTTCTCCAAATTTTGTGTACCTGTAGGAATAATGTCTGATTTTTGTAATGTAGTGCTCCTCGGCTTCCATGCCCAATAATGGCCGTCTTCCACGTGTCAAACGAATGCGAAAAGCCGGGGTGTTTTTACATCCACACCCGTAGCCGTATAAACGAGCCGCCTATTTAACGGGATGGGGATTTAGGTCCAAGCCACATCTTCTCCTTTCCGCGAGTTATCATAAGAGCGCTTCCAGCAAAGGTCCATTCCAACATGACCAGCCGTCGCAGCTCCTGCCCTCGCCCCTCCGGACCAAACCCGAGGGCTGGAGAGTTGCACCATCCCGCATAGCGAGTTAGTGTCGCTTTAGGCCAAGGGATTTCTCCCTCCGGCATACATGGTCCCGGTCCTAGCCGGTCTCGCCACCTACAATGGCGGAAAACAAGCGGAGAGCACCCCCAATCCTTCTAAAGGAGAGCGGGTGTGCCTCGTCCCCTATCTAATAAGGGGACTGGGATTTCCAATTCATCCATTTCTCCACGGGCTTCTGGAGTTCTACGGCTTCCAGCTGCACAATCTCACGCCCGCCTCCGTATTGCATATTGCGGGTTTCGTCGCCCTTTGCGAGCTATTTTTAGGCGTTGAGGCTCATTTCGCGCTGTGGAAGAGGTTATTCTGCCTGGTGCCCCGTTCTCAAGAGGGGTCTATATACCAAGTGGGCAGAGCCGAAGTATGGCGCATCGCCGGGACCGGATACCTATCCGGAACCGCCGGGACCGGATACCTATCCGGAACCCCAAAGAAGGCGTCCGAGGACTAGCCTTCTGAATGGTTTTACATAGATGATGTCCCGCTACCGGACCCTATCCGGGTCGGTCTCCCTGAGTTCAACAGTGCTCTATTGAAGAAACTCTTGAGCTGGCATCTGCGGAGCTCTCAGAATGAAAGCGACAGAGACGTCCTTTACCTGATGGGCCGGATAAGACTGTTGGATCATTCCGGGCTAACCATGATTGGAGTCATGGCCGCATGCATTATGCGGGGGGTGCGGCCGCTTCAATATAGAGGCCACCCCATGTGGGATTTCAACGGGGAGGATGACGCCACACGTTACGGTCGTAAGGGGCCTGCCTCAGCCACTGCCTTAGTAAAGATCTTATCCTCTTTGTACAAGGGAGAGAAGGAGGAATTCCTCCGCGTCAACCCGCGGGCCGGATTCAGTATGTACGATCCTCCAAGTTGGGTAAGTGAACAATTGCGCTTGCCCGTTTGTTTTACACTCCCATGGTTAGATAGGTAGTCTAACGACTTCAATGCAGGAACTGCGACAAGAGGTAAAGGATATAAACAGCCGCCCTCCACAACCCGAGGACCCAGAACGGTCCCTCAATCCGGACTCCGAAGAGGATCCGCACATATCGGTGGAGCTTATCGATGGGGTGTTCCACACAACCCGAGGACCCAGAACGGTCCCTCAATCCGGACTCCGAAGAGGATCCGCACATATCGGTGGATCTTATCGACGGGGTGTTCCATGAGCTAAGCAAGGACAATACCTTGGTAGCCATTACGGCGGAATACCCAGGGTTAATCCCGGCCTCCCAGATGACAGAAACCGGGGTCTTATTCCCTTGAAAGAGATTCTACCCTCGCGTAGCCCGGTGTTTCTGATGACAACCGTGTTTTGCAGGGGAGATTTCCAAGGCAGGAGGCCGAACCTGCGGCGGCTAGCCAACGAGGGGCCGCAGGGCCCCGTGGGGAAAAAAGGAATGTAATCCGGACTGAGATGCCTGCGCAAAGGTATAGTGCACCCTCTGTTTCCATGGAGTTATTCTGTCATGGCATATTAACGTTCGCGACAATTCTACGCGACGCTTGTTTCTCCCAAGAGGCTTTAGATGCCTTTAATTCGGGAGATGCGTACCTCCGTGCCGCTCAAAATGGTTTAGCCAGAGCCACGGAGCAGTATGTAAAAGACATACGGGTAAGAAAATTTTGGTTAAATATATATATATGCCAGTAGCCCACGAGACTTAAAGCAGTTAGAGCAACTAATTTAAGGATCATATAATATGCAGGTTCTTACAGAGAAGAATGTCGTACTATCCCAAGAGCTGGAAAAGTGCAAGGCCCAACTAGAGGCCGCACTAGCCGCAGCAGGGGAGCCCAAAGAGACCCCCTCAGGTAAGATACACTTTGAAAGATTTGTATTGTGCAGTGTGGGTGCAAATCTGACAAATCATATTGCAGATGGCGCCGGAATCGATCCGGACAAGCAACAACTCTTACGCCGGCTAAAGGCCGGTGAGAGTATGTTGACAAAGGTGAGGCGAGAGAAGAATGATCTTCAGGATGCCAACACCAAGCTGGATGTCGAACTTAAAGATGTTCGTGGCCAGCTGTCGGACTCCACGAAGTTGAATCAGCGGCTTCGACGCGGCATTTTTAGTAAGTGCTTGAACGAACTTTGAAAAAAAAAAGTTCGGCGAGGAAGTCGACTAATAGAGCAATGTCTGTAGGTATGCTCACAGGTCGTCCTGCAGAGGAGATGCTTGGTTCTATGGGTGACCTTCTTCCCGAACTCTTGCAACTGCACGAGCGAATTCGGCAGGCGATGCGGGGTATTGCCCAAGCCTTATGGCCTGCCCACTCCGTGCCCGAGGGCCTTGGAGAGCTTGCGGAGAAGCTGAAGGGAGCTTGGCGGCGCTTCCGGTTATGGAAGATATCGGCCTGCCGACAAGGCGCTAGGGAGGCCTGGGCTATGGTGAAGACCCGTTTTACGAAGTCTGACCCAAACCACATGGCCGAGGTCGGACCAGTGGGGCCTGACGGGAAGGAGATCCATGTAAGCTTAGTATACGGCCAAGTAGAGTTGGCCGCGAAGTATTCCCAGCAGGACTGTAAATTAGACAGCCTGTTAGATGGTATAGAAGAGGAATACAATCAGTCAGAATGACTATGTAATTTTGAATTGACATGTGTAATGCCTTCTAGCCGGATTGTAGATCGTTTGTCGTTGCCGACCTTTTCGCTTCAACCTCGGGACCTGACGGTCCGGAGTGTGTCCGAATACTATAGCGGTTATATAAGAACCGGTGTATGCATGGAGACCAGGCGTAGGGGTCATTAGTGCTTTATCAGACAAGTGCCCAACTAGTTATGTTATATTACATGGTTAGTAAGAAACATCTTCCAGAGAGAATAGTTCCGTTAGGGGTTCCTTTCGCTGGGAGGCATGCCCTAAAGTGCATGTCCGGAATGCGTAAAAAAACGCAGAAAAAAGCATCTGGGGGCGCATAAAATGGGTAAAAAGATCATCTTTTATTTCACCGACCAAATATTCCCTTAAGAACTCTAACTTTCGGCTTCACCCAGTCTGAGGTACACATCCGGATGACCCGGAAATAACAATCGCAGAGGTGCTCCCTTTACCGCCTAGCCGAACAATCGGGAACGTAGGGGTAAGCACAGGAGCCAGGCAACCCAGCTTGGCCAAAACTTAAGTCATATCGATGCATATAATGGTGAAGAAAAAGGTACATGCGGAAGTTTGACGCATGTGTTGGGCGTGAAGCCCGTATAAATAAGCTTCTGTTAAAGAAGCCCCCAGGTTTAATGAGCACGAGTGGCGCGTCACTAGATGAGCCTTTAAGGGCTATAAAAGAAAAGAGGGGAAGGAGAGAAATGTAAGACAGAAGAATGCAAAAAAATGCAAAAAATGGACAGAGGAAGGAGACGAACACAGAGTCCGGCGCTAGGCATAGAATCTTCGGAGACGGGTGGCGTTCCACGGGTTCGGCTCGAGTCGGTTATCCGACGCATCTCGCAGGCGGTACGCCCCACCAGTAAGGACTTGGTCGATTATGAATGGACCTTCCCATTTGGGCTTGAGTTTGTCCTTTTTCTTATCCGGCAGGCGTAGAACTAGTTCGCCAACATTGTAATTTTTGGCCCGTACTTCTCTGCTTTGATATCTTCGGGCCTGTTGTTGATAAAATGCGGAACAGGCTTTTGCCATGTCACGCTCCTCCTCCAAGGCGTCCAAGTTGTCCTGCCGATCAAGCTCGGGTTCTCTTTCTTCGTCCATGCACACTCTAGGTGAGTCATGAATTATGTCGCAGGGCAGAACTGCCTCTGCGTCGTACACCATAAAAAATGCTGTGTATCCGGTGGTGCGATTTGGCATGGTCCGCAGCCGCCAGAGCACGGAGTCGATCTCCTCTACCCAGTGCGTGTTAGATTCCTTGAGGGACCGCACCAGTATGGGTTTAATGCTGCTCATGATAAGACCATTTGCGCGTTCGACCTGGCCGTTGGTTTGTGGGTGATAGATGGAAGCATAATCGAGCTTGATGCCCATGTTTTTGCACCAGAGTTTTACCTCGTCGGCGGTAAAGTTTGTACCGTTGTCGGTTATGATGTTGTGGGGGACGCCATAACGGTGTACAATCCCGGATATGAAGTCTATCACAGGTCCGGATTCGGCCATTTTAACAGGCTTGGCTTCTATCCATTTGGTGAACTTATCCACCATGACCAGTAAGTATTTTTTCCTATGGGTTCCACCTTTAAGGGGTCCGACCATGTCAAGCCCCCAGACCGCAAAAGGCCAGGTGATGGGTATAGTTTGGAGTGCGGTGGGTGGCATATGGCTTTGGTTGGCAAAAAGTTGGCAACCAGCGCATCGTTGGACCAGGTCCTGAGCGTCTGCTCGGGCCGTCGGCCAGTAAAAGCCTGTACGGAAAGCCTTGCTAACGAGGGACCAAGCAGTGGCGTGGTGACCACCAAGTCCGGCATGAATTTCAGCCAGGAGGTTCCGCCCTTCCTCTTCGGAGATGCACCTTTGAAGGACTCCGGTAGTGCTTTTCTTATAAAGTTCTCCCTCATGGAGTCTGTAGGCCTTAGATCGCCGCACTACGCAGCGGGCCTCGTTTTGGTCCTCCGGGAGTTCCTGCCTAGTAAGGTAGGCTAGGAATGGTTCTGTCCACGGGGCGATAACCGCCATTATTACGTGGGCTGAAGGTGTAATTTCGTTGGCAGAGCCTCCAATTGTGTCAGATTGTTCGGTGTTGAGTGGTGCGGCTGGGTTCGGGCTGTTATTTGCGGGCTCCCCCTCCCATGCTGCGGATGGCTTGAACAATCTTTCCAAAAAGACGTTGGGGGGGGACTGTATCGCGTTTTGCTCCCATGCGTGCTAGGACGTCCGCCGCTTTGATTGTTTTCTCGGGCTATATTGTGAAACTCCAGCCCTTCGAACCGAGCTGACATTTTTAGGACGGCGTCGCGGTAAGCTGCCATTTTTGGGTCCTTGGCGTCGAAGTCTCCATTTATTTGGGATATCGCGAGGTTTGAATCCCCGCGTACCTCTAGGCGCTGGATACCCATGGATACTGCTATCCGGAGGCCATGTAGGAGGGCCTCATATTCGGCTGCATTGTTGGAATCCGTGTATATGATCTGGAGCACATATTGGACTGTGTCTCCTGTGGGGGATGTCAGGACGACGCCGGCCCCCAATCCCGCCAACATTTTGGAGCCGTTGAAATGCATAATCCAGTTTGAATATGTGTTGTACTCTTTAGGGAGCTCGGCCTCCGTCCATTCTGCGACGAAGTCGGCCAAAACTTGCGATTTAATAGCTCGCCGTGGCTTATAGGTTATATCGAACGGGAGAAGCTCGATGGCCCATTTTGCAATCTGGCCCGTTGCATCTTGGTTGTTGATAATATCGTTTAGTGGCACTTCCGAGGCTACTGTTATGGAACACTCTTGAAAGTAGTGTCGTAGCTTCCGGGATGCCATGAATACCGCGTATGCAATCTTTTGATAATGCGGGTACCGTGATTTGCATGGAGTGAGGACAGTGGACACGTAGTAGACTGGTCTTTGAAGGGGGAATTTGTGTCCGTCCGTTTCCCGCTCGACAACGAGCACTGCGCTGACAACTTGGTGTGTTGCTGCAATGTACAATAACATTGGCTCGCCGGTGATTGGCGCGACCAGGACTGGGTTTGTTGCCAATATGGCTTTTATTTCATCAAGTCCGGCCGTGGCGGCATCCGTCCACTCAAAGTGTTTGATGCGCCGAAGGAGGCGATAAAGGGGTAGTGCCTTTTCTCCCAAGCGGGAGATGAAGTGGCTTAAAGCCGCCACACACCCGGTTAATTTTTGTATTTGTTTAAGGTCCTTTGGGACATCCAATTGTGAGAAAGCTCGGATCTTGGTTGGGTTTGCTTCAATTCCTCTACCGGATACAATGAAGCCCAAGAGCTTTCCGACTGGAACACCGAAGATGCATTTTTCTGGGTTGAGCTTGATGTCATATTTTCGGAGGTTATCGAATGTAAGCCTCAAGTCGTTTACTAGGGATTCGACATGTCTTGATTTGACGACCACATCATCCACATACGCCTCCACTGTTTTGCCGATCTGGTTTGCCAGACATGTCTGGATCATGCACTGATATGTTACGCCGGCGTTTTTCAGCCTGAAGGGCATTGTGTTGAAGCAGAATGTGCCGTATGGTGTGATGAATGTTGTTGCAGCTTGGTCTGATTCTGGCATCTTGATTTGATGGTAACCGGAGTATGCGTCGAGGAAACACAACAAATCGTGTCCTGCGGTGGCATCGATAATTTGATCGATACGGGGGAGGGGGAAGGGATCCTTTGGGCAAGCCTTGTTAAGGTCTTGGAAATCGACACACAAGTGCCAGGATTTGTCCTTCTTTGGTACCATCACCAGGTTTGCTAGCCAGTCCGGATGTTTTATGACTTTGATGAATCCAGCCTCTAATAGCTTGGCTAGCTCCTCTCCCATAGCCTGTCTCTTAGGTTCGGAAAAACGCCGAAGGGCTTGTTTGACAGGTTTAAATCCTTTTAGGATATTTAAGCTGTGTTCGGCCAGCCTACGTGGGATCCCTGGCATGTCTGAAGGGTGCCAGGCGAATATGTCCCAGTTCTCTCGTAGGAACTCTCGCAGTGCGGCGTCTGCATCAGGGTTCAGTCGTGCCCCGATGGAAGCTGTTTTATTGGGGTCCGTTGGATGGACCTAGAATTTGACTATTTCGTGAGCTGGCTTGAAGGGCGTGGATTTGGATCTCTTATCGAGTATCACATCATCCCTGTTAACCATGGAGTGCAGCGCAGTCAGTTCCTCGGCCGCTAAGGCTTCGGATAGCACCTCAAGGGCTAATGTGGCCGTCTTGTTTTCGGCTTGGAGTGCTATGTCCGGATCACTAGCTAGAGTGATAATTCCATTCGCCCCGGGCATCTTAAGCTTCATGTACCCGTAATGGGGTATTGCTTGGAAGATTGTGAATGCTTCCCGGCCTAGTAAAGCGTGATATCCGCTTTTAAACGGGGCCACCTGAAATGTGACTTCTTCAGACCTGTAATTATCCGGCGTGCCGAACACCACATCTAGTGTGATTTTTCCTGTGCAGCGCGCTTCCCGACTCAGAATTATTCCTCTAAAGGTTGTGCTGCTTCGCTCGACGCGGTTCCAGTCTATTTCCATTTTTTGAAGGGTTTCCTCATAAATGAGGTTCAGTTCGCTGCCTCCATCCATGAGCACCTTGGTGAGGCGAAAGCCGTCCACTATGGGACTGAGGACCAATGCGGCTAGTGCTCGGGCTGTTCGAATTCTAGGTTCATCACTTGCGTTGAAGGTAATGGCAGTGTCGCTCCATGGATTTATTGTTGCAATTTGATAGACTTCGGCGAGGCTGCGGAGTGTTCTTTTTCGCACATTGTTTGATGCGAAAGTCTCGAAGACTGTGAGAACGGTACTGGTGTCCTTGGGCTGGCTTTCTGCGGCCTCCGAAATTAAGAGGTCCTCGCCGATTTTGGCCACCTGCCGGAGTATCCAACATGCTCTAAGGCTGTGAGTTGGTGTGGCGTCCTCTGTACTATGAATTCTACAGGGTCCATCAAGCCATCTTTTCAGTACCGGTCCATGCCCTATAGAGGGTTTTGGCTTTTTGGTGTTTATCCGGGGTGTCCTGTGATAATGCACCCTCTTAGTTCAGACGGGATTACTATTCAAGGCCGGATTGTCCCAAAATTTTATTTCGGTTTTCCGGGCGCTTTCCATGGCACAGTATTTTTGTACTATGGACGCCAAGTCAGCGAAGCGTGTGAAATCACGACGACTTACGGCGTTAAGGATTCCCTTGTCCGTGCAACTACTGCAGAAAATTGAGATTGCATCTTCCTCGCGGCAATCCTTTATCCTGTTCGTAACCAGGAGGAATCTGGCCCAGTAATGATGTACTGTTTCCTCGGGCCTCTGCCTGATTTGGGAGAGATCGCTTATGATCGGGTGGGCGGGTGTCGTTGAATCTGAAACCTCACCCAATCCAAGATTTGGAGGCCGAAGAGTTTCCGAACTCTGAAGTTCGGATTCTTGGATGTTGTCCAGTGAATCTGTCCTGTTACCTGATCCTAAGCTCAGGTCTTGAGTTACATCTCCCCCTCCGTGGGTATCTGGCTTGGAGGGGTCGGGAATTCGAACGTAGCTAGTCCTTAAAATAGATGAAGGGTCGCCGCACTCCGTCTCTACCACGGCAACGTGGTGGGTGACTTGGGGAGAGTTAATTTCTCTTAGATCGGGTTTAAGCCCAACCTGGTCGTAATCCGTAGCGACCCCCAGGGCGGCGATGCGATCCAAGAGCTTGTTTACGGAAGAGAGCTCCATTGGATCTAGCTGCTCGATGAGCTCCGAGCTGACGTGTAGGTTGCTTTTGATGACCCGAGAGGTCACCGTCGGTGCAACAGCCAAACAGGCGGTCATGAGGAAACCACCTAGCCGGAGGGTTTGGCCGACAGCCAAGGCTCCCTTAGCAACGGCGCCGTCTTTAAAGACAGGAGGAGGCATCCTTCCTGATTGTGACGGCACAGAGGAAGTCTCAATGAAAGCACCAATGTCGGTGTCAAAACCGGCGGATCTCGGGTAGGGGGTCCCGAACTGTGCGTCTAGGCCGGATGGTAACAGGAGGCAGGGAACATGATGTTTTACCCAGGTTCGGGCCCTCTTGATGGAGGTAAAACCCTACGTCCTGCTTGATTAATATTGATGATATGGTTAGTACAAGAGTAGATCTACCACGAGATCAAGGAGGCTAAACCCTAGAAGCTAGCCTATGGTATGATTGTTGTATATGGAGTTGATTGCCTACGGACTACAACCCTCCGATTTATATAGACACCGGATAGGGTTAGGGTTACATAGAGTCGGTTACAATGGTAGGAGATCTTGAATATCCGCATCGCCAAGCTTGCCTTCCACGCCAAGGAAAGTCCCATCCGGACACGGGACGAAGTCTTCAATCTTGTATCTTCATAGTCCTGGAGTCCGGCTGAAGGTATAGTCCGGCTACCCGAACACCCCCTAATCCAGGACTCCCTCAACCACCCTGTCGATGCACCAGATAATATTGCTATCTCTATAGCTAATAAAATAAGTGCATTACTTAAGGTTGAAATGCAGGTCATTAAAGTGGCAATCATATGTCTCCAGCCATCATGCCGAATCATGACACGCAGGTCATGTTAATTTCATCATATAGTCATCTCATACATAATCAAATTGAATATGAGCATTGCTATACCACATCACATGCACATCCTGCAAAACCAAGTTAGACGCCTCTAATCGGTTTATGCAAAATTTTATTTTTCATGGCTTCTAAGGTTTTGACTTAAACCGCAGCTACCAACGTTTTATCATCAAGTATGATTATTCAAGTTGCTAGATTAACATCTCAGGGTGTATGAAACACGAGATAATTAAATCTCGAGCCCCATACTAAACTTCTTCATACGCATGACCCCCGTGTAGATCATATCTGCAATGCCCTTTCATCTGTGAATTTCATCTTTCTTTTGACTACGGCAGAACCCAAAGAACTGATAGCACTTCCATGATCAATCAGGATCACGGATTGCCAGAACTTTGTCAAATTCCACCATGCTGTCTCGAGATTGAGCAAACGCAAATTCTAGGGAAGCAACAAGAACATCGGGTAACAGATTTCATCTGTCACCAGCATAAATAATTTTCAGCAATAGATGTCATCTACTACCTAATTATATTATGCAATACCCATACATCTCCATGTATTCTAGATCAAAACCTGCATCTACGCATAGCACGGCTCATGATGCCACGGTAAGGAAACGCAGCAGAAAACAAAAAATTTCCGACCTACGCACCAGCCCAGGACCACTATGGAGACTGCATACATGGTTTGATCTTTTTCGTTACCGACTCCTAGCGCAGCGGGAAGTAGAGTCGATGATGATCGGCGGTGCAGATCCCCGCAGCTAGGATTTACAACCTCCCAACCGCGAAGATGTATACCCTCATCTGCTCCTCAGACAGCCCTCCGGGAGGCGGGCGAACAGCCCCACCCGGACGGTGTCGCGGACAGCCCTTCGGGAGGACCTTCGAAACTTGAACGGTCACTCGGACAGCCCTTCGGGAGGACCTTCAAAAGTCGGACGGTCATACGGACAGCCCTTCGGGAGGCACTCACGAACTAAGACCGAAACTACGATCTCTCCACAGAGTTGCACACATACAGTGTCATCTATCCGGCAGGGCTTCGCCATCCAGAACTAGTTCCTGCCGGAACCCAGACAGCCTTTTGGCTCTACGAAACTATTTCACGGGGAGGGAGAGAGAAGCCAGATCATTGCATGGCACTTGTATGTGAGAAAGAGTGAGTGTGGAGGGTTTCCCCTCCACCTCTATTTATAGGAAATCCCAAGGGGTAGGGTAGTTTCACACAAAAACCCAAAATGCACATGAATGAAGTCCTTCCACAAGGACCTAGGAGTGAAACCAAGGAACAAGAGGGTCCCCGAGGGGGGATACCCCATGTGGCCGGCCACACCCCCATGAGGGGCCCAAAAAATGGCTCCTATCCATCCATGTCATCTCCAAGATCTTTTGGAGCAAAGCCCCAAAAGGTGGCTTTCCATAAAGTAACTGAGGGTGTCCTGGGTTAGGGGGTGTTCGGGTAGCCGGACTATACCTTCAGCCGGACTCCTGGACTATGAAGATACAAGATTGAAGACTTCTTCCCATGTCCGGATGGGACTTTCCTTGGCGTGGAAGGCAAGCTTGGCGATGCGGATATTCAAGATCTCCTACCATTGTAACCGACTCTATGTAACCCTAACCCTATCCAGTGTCTATATAAACCGGAGGGTTGTAGTCCATAGGCAATCAACTCCATATACAACAATCATACCATAGGCTAGCTTCTAAGGTTTAGCCTCCTTGATCTCATGGTAGATCTACTCTTGTACTACCCATATCATCAATATTAATCAAGCAGGACGTAGGGTTTTACCTCCATCAAGAGGGCCCGAACCTGGGTAAAACATCGTGTTCCCTGCCTCCTATTACCATCCGGCCTAGACGCACAGTTCGGGACCCCCTACCCGAGATCCGCCGGTTTTGACACCGACATTGGTGCTTTCATTGAGAGTTCCTCTGTGTCGTCGCCTTTAGGCCCGATGGCTCCTTTGATCATCAACAACGATGCGGTCCAGGGTGAGACGTTTCTCCCCGAACAGATCTTCGTCTTTGGTGGCTTCGCTCTACGGGCCAATTCGCTCGGCCACCTGGAGCAGATCGAAAGCTACGCCCGTGGCCATCAAGTCAGGTTTGGAAGGTTAAACTACACGGCTGACATCCGCGGAGACTTGATCTTCGACGGGTTCGAGCCATGGCCAAGCGCGACGCACTATCTCGAAGGGCATGATTTAGCTCTGCCCCCGGACAGTGTCCTGGAGGCCGCACACGCATCGGTTCCGACCCCCAACTCGGAGCCTATTGCGCCAATCGAGGATGAGCGGTTGGACGTCACCTCAGGGGCTGCAATCCAAAAAGCGATCAAGCCGAACGCTAGCCCCGCACTCTGCACGACCCGTGACTCTGAGGATCCGGACTCCGAACCCCCCGCGCCCCTGCCGATCGAATCCGATTGGGCGCCGATAATGGAGTTCACCGCTGCAGACATCTTTTAGCACTCGCCTTGTGGCGATATCCTGAACTCTCTCAAGTCTCTCTCCTTATCAGGAGAGCCCTGGCCGAACTACGGTTAGCGAGGATGGGATATGGACGATGAAGAAATTCAAAGCCCACCCACCACCCACTTGGTAGCCACTATCGAAAATTTAAATGACGTGCTCAACTTCGACTCCGGAGACATCGACAGCATGGATGACGATGCAGGAGATACTGACGAACCAATGCCCATAGGCATTGGACAGCCACCTCATCTCACGATGTGTACATGGTGGATACCCCTAAAGGAAGCGACAACGAGGAAAAAGGGGGTGGTACGAGAGATCGACCCCCCAAAAAACAATCAAAACGTCCGAACAGGGCAACACGCATAGACGACGAGCAGGCCTTAGAGCAACCGTCCGAACAGGGCAACACGCATAGAGAAACCGAACATCCCTCCTCCGGCGAAAACAGCATTCCGGACGACCTCACGCTGGATAAACCTATGGAGCAGAAGAATCTCCACGAGAGGCTCGTTGCAACTGCACGCAGCCTAAAAAAGCAGAAGCGGAAGCTAAAAACAGCGGAGGATGCACTCCGGATTAGATGGAGCAAAGTAATCAATACCGCAGATAAATATGGCGACAGTCGCCGCACTAAAAGCTATCCGAAAAGAAAGCTACTGCCTGAATTCGACGAAGAGGCCCTAGAGCTCTCGCATTCAAAAAATGAGAAAGCCACACGGTCGGATAGACGACCCCATAAAGCGGCAAGCGGCGCCGCACGTAAATCGGCATGCGAACCACTTAAGGATTCGCATCATGGCCCAGTCAGGTCCATTTATGGGCCAAGAAAGCAAGCTCTCGTAAGCAACGCTATGAAGCCATCATCAGAATCCGGCACACCCAAATACAGGGGCGCCGCACACCCCCTATGTTTCACCGATGAGGTCCTGGACTATGAATTTCCAGAGGGATTCAAACCCGTAAACATAGAGGCATATGATGGAATAACAGACCCTGGAGTTTGGATCGAGGATTATATCCTCCACATACACATGGCTAGAGGAGATGATCTCCACGCCATAAAATATTTACCCCTTAAGCTTAAAGGGCCAGCCCGGCATTGGCTTAAAAGCCTTCCCGAAAACACAATTGGAAGCTGGGAAGAGCTCGAGGATGCTTTCCGAGCAAACTTTCAAGGGACCTATGTCCGCCCTCCGGATGCAGACGATCTTAGTCACATAACTCAACAACCCGGAGAATCAGCTCGGCAGTTCTGGAATAGATTCCTCACTAAAAAGAATCAGATAGTCGACTGTCCGGACGCCGAAGCCTTAGCAGCTTTCAGGCATAACGTCTGAGATGAATGGCTCGCCAGACACCTCGGCCAAGAAAAGCCAAGAACAATGACCGCACTAACAAGCCTCATGACCCGCTTTTGTGCAGGGGACGACAGCTGGTTGGCAAGGTGCAGCCCTAGCGATCCAAGTACATCCAAAACTAGGGATGGAAACGGAAAACCGCGACGCAACAAGGACCGTCGCCGGACTAAGGACAAAAGTCCGAAGAGCACGGCAGTCAATGCCGGATTCAAAGGCTCACGACAAAATTAGGCAAAATTGCCCCCCACAGGATAACAGGGACGATCCATCCAACCGAAATAAAATACTGGACGGGTTATGTCAGATATACAGTACTCCCGGGAAGCCTGCTAACCATACCCATAGAGACTTTTGGGTTTTCAAACAATCCGGCAGACTTAATGCCGAACACAAGGGGCTCGACACACCAAGCGAAGACGAGGACGAACCCCAAAAGCAGAGCACCAGGAAACAAAAGAACTTCCCACAAGAAGTAAAAACAGTGAACTCACTTCACATAACAAAACGTGCGGCGCCCGTAAAGGTATGCACCACACGGCCCATCCCCAAAGGGTCTTGCCACTGGTTGTCAAAACCGATCATCTTCGATCAGCTAGATTATTCTAGAAATATCAAGAATGTAGGCTAGTCTGCCTTGATACTCGATCCAATAATTGGCGGGCTCCAGTTTTCAAATGTCCTTATGGACGGTGGCAGTGGACTAAACCTGATATATCAGGATACAATCCAGCACATGGGGATAAACCCAGCAAGAATCGGCCGCAGCAAAACCTCCTTTCAAGGGGTAATACCTGGTCCGGACACCCATTGTATGGGTTTTCTCCGGCTCGAAGTCATATTTGGCTCTGCCGATAACTTCCGCCGCGAAAAGCTGACCTTCCATATCGTCCCGTTCTCAAGTCGCTATCAAGCACTACTGGGACGCGAAGCTTTCGCTCGCTTTAACGCAATACCGCATTATGCATCTCTTACGCTTAAGATTCCCGGTCCATGAGGCATCATCTCTTTGAAGGGGAAGCACTAAAGTGTGCCTCCCCAAGCGGAGGACTGTGCGGCCGCTTTGACAGCCCCACAGCAAAATGGCCTCACCGGCCAAAAAACTTCGAAATAGGTCATTCAAGACCACGAACACGGATAGACGAGTTCGGTGCAAAATCATCATTGATGCAGGCCTAGAAGCCATATACCCCCACACTAGGGGCTCCACGCATAAGAGACAATAAAGCTCAATCTTATATATTTCACTTTATACTTTGTTTATTTTAAACTTTTTCGGCACGACCCATTTTCAACTCAGTTCCTCTCTTTTATAGATGAACGTCGTGCGGCGCCCGTCCAGGATACGGCACAATGGAGACACAGGCGCAGACATGCAGTAGGGACCCGCCCTAAAGGATTCTTTTTAGATTAAGACCCCGCGTAAACCTTTTTTACTGTCTCTTGTTGCTAGACATCCCCTGGTTTTTTCTAGTATAACCAAGGAGGAGGCTGGCGTCTTGGCATGTGGCCACGTCAGAATTTTTGCACGTACCTGGACACTAGGGGCTTTCTTTTTTAATAAAGAGTGTTGTTTCGCCCGCACTCATAAAGACTGAACACCTTAGGGAGTGTTCAGCGTCGCGAGTTTTGGCATTATATGCATCAGCTCCGAATCATGTCTTTGGTCAAATGTTGGGTTGCCCGGCTCCTGAGTTCGGCTACCTTACGTTCCGCTCTATCGGCTAAGGTAGCACCAGGAGAACTACTGCGATTGTGCCCCGGTTCGGCCGGGCGAGCACCTCAGTAGAGAAAGCCGAAAACTGACTATCATGATGTAGCGTGAGACTGGTCAGCCACTCGATAACCTATCGGAATCTATCGGATTCCTCCGCTTTAACGAAGGGCCGCTTCCCGGTCAGGCACATACGCGCCCCGAACTCGGACGAGCGCAGTTTCCACCAAGGAGCTACCTAAATAGTCTCACTGTGAAACTCCTATGGCTAAGTGAAAGTGTTAAAACATTATAGTCCGGTTGCCTGGCCCGCTGCGCTATCACCTCCTTTGTAGGACCAAGACGTTGGGTTAAGTGTGAAAATGCATCTTCTGCGAGCACCCCTGCACTATGTGCGTGGGGGCTGAAGCCAAC